>NC_087223.1:1348798-1376298 GCF_015104395.2 Macrobrachium nipponense
AAAATGGCATATAGTATAAATAACAAAATGCATATAGAATCAATAACAAATTACATGTAGAATAAATGAAAGTAACAAAAAATGTACAAAGAATAAATAACAAAATCCGTGTAGAATAAAAAGAAATTGCATGTAGAATACATAAAAATTTCAAAAATATATGATATATACTAAGCACGTCACAATCTGAGTTTTTTTTTTTTTTTTTTTTTTTTTTTTTTTTCTCTTCAGTGAACAAGTCCCGATTCCCGATTAAAGTAAGTCTCTCTTGACCAGATCCCTCTGCCATTTCTCTCCCTCGACCCAGCCATCTTCCGGTTGAAGACCTTTTTTCGCTGGATTCCAGGCAAAGTCGAATTTCTCGATCTTCCATCTTCCATTTTGGCCATCCATAGAATCTTCCCCTCTTGGGATCTTTGGGATTAGAGGGGAAGAGCTCTATAACACATCATTTAGAGCCCACTTGTTGCTGTTCTGTTCCTGTGTACGTGTAGGTGTGTGCATGTGTGTGTGTGTGTAGGCAACGTGCGTCTTTGCGTAAGGGTATATGGGAGGTGTAAATATATCTCATATAAGACGTTGAGATTATACAGCCCTCATATTTTTTCCCATCCAGAAGTGGCTGTATATAGCATCCTCCCTCTCTCTCTCTCTCTCTCTCTCTTCTCTCTCTCTCTCTCTCTCTTCTATATGGATCACCCTCTCCCAACCCTGTTAGTCTCGAAGTGAATCTTTCCAGGAGAATGAAGTCAAATTGTGAAGCCACTCAGACCACCAACAAAATACCTTCATAGTCTTTCCATCTCCTGTGAGTTTCTTTGTGTTTGTTTGTTTTCCGTTTGCGTTGTGAAGACTTCGAGAGCCGGTGGCTTCTGGTGGGGAAAACGGGCCAATTAGTGCCGGACGCTCTTGAGCAGCTGCGATTCCGAAAAGCAGATTAATGTTTGTTTTGGGTCTCAATACCTTTCGTCTCTATCGGTTCGTTTTATTGCTCATTTCATCACGTAATCAGTGATTTGAAGTGCATAATTAAATGCAAATGACACTTTTTGGTCTTAATTGATTATTAATTTTTTTTTTTTTTTTCTTTTTTTTTCCTGCTCCACTTACATATTTCATTTTGGACTTGTAGTCATTCCTTTTACAAAACAGTTAAAGAAAACCGCTAAAAACAATGTATAGTTTTATGAGCTATCGACAGAATAATTAAGGACAATTATAATATTTCAGTTTAAATAATACCTACTTCGGCCATTTTAATATTCAGTAAAACTTTATTCTTCACATATACAATTTATTTATGGCTCATAACCATTTCTTTCAAAAGACATTTGGATAAAATCAAGTAATACCCAAGTATGTAGATGCCGTTTAGGACAATTGAAATCCTAGGTCCGTTTTCTAATCTCAATGAGCTTCTCCTTTTCTATTTGCATGGGGAGCTACCTTAAATCTCAAACCCCCCTACGTCTTGTCGCAATAACAATCTCACATCCGACACGCCCCATACCCATCCACTCCATCTCATCCGACAGACTTATCCCCATTCCAATAAATCCTGGAGATTCATCCTATTCAATCCCATCCCATTAACAGGACGGTCTCTCTCTCTCTCTCTCTCTCTCTCTCTCTCTCTCTCTCTCTCTCTCTAGGAATAGTCGTCTCACCTTTCGAGCAAGTTGATGATGATGATGATGATGAAAGCATTCGTATTCGGAAATGAATCCGGGTCTCCAGGAAGTTGTGCTGCAGCCTATACCGTCATTAATCACATGTAATCCGTCTGGATTTGTCCCCGACGGGCCGACATCCATTCCGGAAGTGAACAATTTTTGAGGGAAGGAGATTTCAATCATTTTGTCCCCCTGAAATAAAATCACTCAAGTGATTTCATGGAAGAATTAGTTAAATAAGTTAACAATTCACTTGGGGATTACATAGCAATGACATGGGGATTACTTTGGTATTACTTGGCTATTACCCTGGGATTACCTGTGGGTGGGCTGGTGATGGATTCGCCTCTGTCTCTGTGTCCAGTTAGAGAGAGAGAGAGAGAGAGAGAGAGAGAGAGAGAGAGAATTAGTTAATTTTGCAATTCAGCGTCACGAAAGTTATGGTCAGCGCAATCTTAAATTAAAAACGTTCAATCCGTAAAGGAATTTAGTTTTTACTTTGATAAGAAGTATTGAAGATTTTTCTCACATAATACTCATTCAGAGAGAGAGAGAGAGAGAGAGAGGGCAACAGCAGAAATCACACTTCACACTCGTTAACTCCAAATTCCCACGAGTTACGAAATAGAAGAAGAAGAAGAAGAAGAAGAAGAAGAAAATAACCCTCGTCTTATTCCATCTCAAACTACCGAACTTCCAAACGCAGGTTCAACGTCTTTGATGAATAAGATCCATTAACTGGATCAAAACCTCTTTGATTGAATCCTTCAGCAATCCCCTCACCCCCACTCCAAAGGGTATGGAGGATAGATGGGGGGAGGGTGGGGAGACTTAGATTGGCTGGAAATTAAATAAACATTGATCTTGTGAAGTAACTTCAATTGACGGGTGAACGAACTTGATGCAAAGGTGGCTGTAAGTTGAAAAGAGCTGGATTTTATCCAAAGATATAAAAAAGGAACTGAAATTAAGTAGCAGAAGCCCCACATAGATATCATTGAGATCAGAGTTGAAAGTGGAAAGGAAAATACGAGGTCGAGTCCTGTCAGAAACCAGTCTCCTTGAGGGAAGGTCATTCTGGGTCACTCTGGGTCATTCTGGCTGATCCTCTCTTCCCAAGAGGCTAAAAGGAAGCAGTTTAAAGAGTTTTAGGAACATCGAGGAAGGCAGGGAGATCCATGTAACAGGGACCAGTGAGTATGAAGTGCTACTCAAACTGTCTGATACTCAAGCTCTTGATTTTCATAAATTCTTGTTGGTTAGAAAAGTCGACATCGAAAATTCATCTGTTATCTTAATCATTTATTTATATCTGTCTGTTTAATTATTTATCGTTTTATTAATCTACCACACCTTTTTTTTTTCCTTTTCCCACAACTGATATTTTCTTTATACGTTCCTGTTATCTTCAGAAACTCTTTTCAAATGGACACCTTCATTCTTTGGAAGCTGGAATTCCAAGTCAGTGGCCCCTGTGAGCTTACTTCATATGAATCGGCGTCTGCCATAAATCTTCCATGTATTTAATACCAGAGTAGTTCATCCAAATTAAGCCCCGGCATTCCTACGTACACTCTCTTGCGCCCCACACACTCCATTTCCAAAGCAGGGGACTCGTCATTTCCCAACATAACTCGAGTCCTAGCTGGAAGCTCAAATGGTTTGGCGACGCAGCACACACAAGTGAATATTTTATCCGCTGCTTCCTATGCAGTTCCAGGTGGCCTGGATCATCCTCTCTCCATTCGAGAGTGAAACGACTCTCATATCGTTTTTAGAATGCGACTGAGATGTAGATGAACAATGAATGAACGATGAATGAACAATGAACACACTTCGCTTCACTGAGTACCTGAATACAGATGAACAAAGGGTAAATGCAGACTGAGCTACCCTAAGGTAAAACAGAATAAACAATGATGGACAAAGCAGAACAATTGCTGGCACAACCAAAAAAAAAAAATAACTATAATGAAAACCGTACACAATGGAACAAAACTGAGCGAAAATAGCCTGGAACGAAAAATAAGACTGGAACAAGTATGAACAAAATGGAAAATGTCTAGCCACCTTCCAAAAAAAATAAAAAAGTACGAAAATACAATGGAACAAAACTGAATGAAAGTGAAGAAGAACTATGTCGGACACCTCGTCACCTGTACCTGTTTCAGACGCAGTTCATACAGGGACTAATTATACAGTGGTTGGCAAACCGCCGAAATCCCAGTTACAGGGTTATTGTTGATAAACTTCGGGCTCTTCTGCCCTGCATTCTGTCGCCTTGGCAAGGGAACAACAAACAAGAGAGCGTGACGGACTTCCGAACAGACATAAATGGCCTCAGTACCCACCACCATTGTAATAGTTTTCCTCTCATCTTTCTCTCTCTCTCTCTCTCTCTCTCCTCTTTCTATCTTTCTCTCTCTCTCTCTCTCTCTCTCTCTCTCTCTCTCTCTCTCTCTCATTGCATTCAATCCCCAGCAGCTGGGATAATTGACGAGACACGATCCCTGGCTTACCTACAAGAAGACTGATGGAATAGAAATAATTTCTCGGGAGGTGTCCTTCCTCACCCGTCCAGTTCATGAGAAAATTGACCCTTTATGAAGACAGATGCTGGTTATGACCTCTCGTCACCTCAAAAGGTCAGTTATTCTTCGGTACCATTTTGTCTTCAGTGTGTGTTCTTTGGGTGATTTCTTCTTATTATTTTTTTCTGTCAGTCATCCTATTCTACTGGGTGGTTTTTATAGTTTTCCGGGTTGCATCCTGAATCCTTAATAGTCCATCACTTTACTCACTATGTGCGCTGTTTCTAGGATCACACTCTTCTTCAGGAGTCCTGGAGCTACTTCGGCATCTACATAGTTCTTCCAGGTTCCTTTCCAGGATCTTAGGATCGCCCCACGGTAATATTATCGAGACTTCTCACCTGGTGAAATGTAACTTTAAACGATGATTTCAATAATATTTTTAGGCTCGTTGTCGCTTTCAACTGGCAATCGATATTGACAGGAGTCATTCCATACGGTATCTTTGCAAAAATTTCTTTTATATGTTCATAATTTTAAAGAATACATGCATATACAAATTTGTAAATATCAAATACTTATTATCTATTCAATTTGAATATTAAAAGTCGAGGAATAATCGACAAATAACTCAGCTGGGGCGAGATAAACAGACCAGATCGAAATATGTTTAGAAGGAACTCGACCGCGAGAAATGGAGGTTGGGAAGAAAATCCTCATTTCTTTCAAACCACTTGATGGAAATTAAGATCTCTCTCAAAGGGCCTTTCTTATCTCATTAGATATTGCTTACTTAGAGCCTTCGTTTCTTCAAAGATATGACTTGCTTAGGGATTTCGTGTCTTTGAAGATATTACGTATGAAAATCTGTCATGGCGGAAGATATCTGAGCAATAATGGAAAACTCGAGTGACGTCTGACAGATGAATAAGAACCATTTTTAGGGTCCAGAATAAATTGGTTTTTGGTTTTACTCAATTTATAAATATTTTCAGTGAATATTTGAGTGAATAACTCTAGTTGATAAAGTTGTTCCTTCAAATAAAGTGCCTAGGCCTATCAGCTTTGGATTCTTTAGGCCTAACGATATAAAAATCTTAAGCAAACTGGGAATTCATTTTGCCTTCCATGAATGGCATGAATTGATGAAGGTTTTACCTTCAAACGAAGCGATTATGCCTATTTGTCTATGCTTCATTAGTCATAAAGCTTTTATTAAACTGAGATTCTATTTTCAATCTCGCTTTCTTTGTAAATTTTCCTTCGTAATCTTCCTACAAAAGGCAAACTCCAGAACTTTTATACATCCATTTCTTACCACTTGCTCAAATGCCCCCGGCCCCCCCCCCCCCCCCACCCCCGGCCCCATCCATCCTCACGCAGCATTTTCCCAGAAAATAGAATTCTCGGGCTTCATCAGCCGTGAAATTGGTGCTTTTCCTCCCACGAGGAGAAATTGTCAGACTGTCAACTGTCTCTGTTATTATAGTTGGCTCCGTGTGTAGCCTAGCTACCTCTCCCCCAGGGTAGCAGACCGGCGGACAGTAGACCTATGTATTGTATACTCCTGTTCTGTTACCTCTCTCTCTCTCTCTATCTCCTCTTTACGTGCAACAGTATATCGCGAGCAATCAATAGGTGATCTAAATCTTTGTTTTGGAATTCCGGGAACTGGAGAGTAGGAATATAATTGATGATATTCATAGAGACTTAGCTATGGCCAGCAAAAGTCGAATGACAAACGTTTATGTCATTGTCACTCTCTTATTAAATCTATTATTAATTATTGAGTGATATTAGATGTCTGTACATGAACGTCTAATCTTACGATAGTTGCTACTTATAAGCCATGATTTAGAACCAGAAAGAAAAAGTATAAGTGTGTCCAGAGACACGAATTGGAAGCCTTGAAACGAATGTAAAGACTCTTCTTCTCCTTCGGTTTCTGTGCAGAATTCCAGGTCACTTGAGGTCCCAGAAACAAAATGTATGAATGACAAAAAACAAAGACCGGAAGCAAGACTTAGATGCTGAAATCTAAACCCCACGGTAGAAAATGTTTTTTTTTTTTTGCCTTTTAAAAAAGGCTAAAGTCTTTGTAAGAGCCATTTATTTTTCGAGACAATATCAGCTAGCTTTCACTGCCGGTGAATATTCGATCGTTCGAAGTTGGTATCAGGGAAGGAGTAGCTGGATATAGACAAAATGCCTTCCTGTGCTCTCAAGAAGTAGTTCTTTGTGAAAGAAGGCACAATAATATTATTTAGAAATTATTTTAACTTTACGTGCTACAGAGAGAGATTTGTTTACAAATTTGATATTTACGTAAGAACAAGTTTTCAGTAAACAAAGGAATATTAAATTGTTTGTAATATATATATATATATATAATATATATATATATATATATATATATATATATATATATATATATATATATATATATATATACATATAATGAAGTACGATGATTAAATTTCTTCTTCTTCTTAAAGAAAAAAAGACGAAGACTTTGCATAAATCGAAGACGTCCTGAAGCCCTGATGAAAACTTGATGCATTTTGCAACGAGGCTTTGCAACGCAAAACTTGCAAGTGGAACTTTTGGGAAAGGAAAAGGGAGAAAATGCAAAGTAGATTATTATTTTTTTTCTTTTCTTTGGATGTATTTTGTTTCATTTTTATTTTTCTGGAATGGAAGCCATTCTTTAGGTTTTGTCTGTCCTTCCGCACTTCTTTCTGTCTATATCTTTTTTCTTTTTTCTGTCCGTACTTTTTTTTTCTGCCCACACTTTTGCTGTCCACCCACAGATCTTAAAAAAATTGCAGCCTTTTAGCCTCAGTATTTTTTATTTTTATTTAAGGTTAGAAATAGCCATAATCGAGCATCTGTCAACGATATAGGCCAACCCACCACATGTCGGTGGTTAAAGTTTCATGGGCAGCGGCTCATGCAGCAATATGTCGAGACCACCGAAAGATGGATCCTTTTCTGTGGCCTTGATAATGTTATACGCTGTACAGAAAACTTGATTGAGCAGAGGAAACAATGAAGGAACGAAAATGAAAAGTGTTTTTGTAAATGTCTAGATTCTCTTAAGTTAATATGAGAGAGAGAGAGAGAGAGAGAGAGAGAGAGAGAGAGAGAGAGAGAGAGAGAGAGAGATAATTTAGTTTAAGATACGAAAAACATTTCCTTACAAAATGATATTCCATCTTACTCGGGGCAGGGCATGTGCTCAAACCTATGGCCAAATAGAGCCTTGCTTCACCAACGAAAATTAAAATGAATACGCCGTTTTGTATCAGAAATTATTGTTCTATACTGTTTAATATGCACATTATTTATTTTGTACATTTTTATTCCAATAAATATATCATAAATATCCTATCCCTAAATTCTTTAACTCTACGCAAAACACCTTTTTAAGTCGTTTTTAGACGTTTCCATACTTCTCTCTTACCCCTCCCCCTTATCAGAACAATAACAGCAAGAACAACAACAAAGTAGTGTGTAGGCTTACTCCTCGAGCAAGCAAAAATAAGAGAATACTACACACCTGAATCGTAATGTTATTTTAGATGTGGTCTGTAAAACATAGACCAAACATTTCATATCAAAAGTCAATTTGATTTAAGAACAATTTCGCACGAAACAAAAAAATAAAAACAGAAATAACACATTTCGCGGAATGGGTTATTTTACTCTCTTGGGAGAGAGAGAGAGAGAGAGAGAGAGAGAGAGAGAGAGAGAGTGAACAGCAAGGTACAAGAAGTAATCAAATTAGAAAAGCGACAAGCAAAATGATTGTAAGCGAAGGGTCGAAGTGGAAGTGAGAAAATAACAGGAAATGGATAGATATGCTAATAAACGTATACAAAACTGACAGAAAATGACAAAAAATAGACATATGTCCAAAATCTTACAAAAAAACACCAGGGAATGAAAAAAATGCCAACTATGAGTAATAGACTTAAACAAATCTATTAGAAAATGACCAAAAATGATAGTTACGCCTTATAAAATGCTGAAAAATGACATGAAAGGACGGGAATGGACATATATGCTTAATAAATTTAGACAAAGCTGACAGAAATGACAATTAATTGTCATTTCTGACAATTGACAGAGAAAATCAGAGAAATCCAGAAACTATCAGCAAACGAAACAGTCGTGCTAAAATAAACTACCAAATAAAACGAATTAGATTTCCTAAAAAAAATTTCTCGTGCTTTTCTCAAACTCCCCTGTGTCGAATCTTACCCAGGAGTCTCATCCAGAATTCTCTTTCACCTGGGACGTAGAGGGGAAGAGCTCTATACTCCACTAGAGCCACCTGTTGATGCTCTGTTCCTGTGTACGTGTAGGTGTGTGCATGTGTATGTGGCCTACGTGTGTGTGTGCGGTAGGGTATATGTGAGTTTTTTTTTTTTTTCTTTCTTTTTTTACTAGCGAGGAAATATATCTAATATAATGACGTTTACATTACACTGCCCTCATAATTTTTCCCCTCCAAGAGTGGCTATCCTCTCTCTCTCTCTCTCTCTCTCTCTCTCTCTCTCTCTCTCTCTCTCTCTCTCTCTCTCTCCTATATGGATCACCCTTTCACAACCCTGTTAGTCACAAAGTGAATCTTTCCTGAAGAATGTAATCAAATCGTGAAGCCACTCAGATCCCCAACAAATACCTTCATAGTCTGTCCATTTCCTTGTATGTTCCTTTGTGTTTTTGTTTGTTTTCCGTTGCGTTGCGAAGACTTCGAGAGCCGGTGGCTTCTGGTGGGGAAAACGGGCCAATTAGTGCCGGACGCTCTTGAGCAGCTGCGATTCCGAAAAGCAGATTAATTTTTGTTTTGGGTCTCAATTCCTTTCGTCTCTATCGGTTCGTTTTATTGCTCATTTCATTCGCGTAACCAAACCAACGTAGCAGATTGAAAGTGGTGTCGATTTGCGAGTGATATGAAGTGCATAATTATATGAAAAGGACACTTTTTGGTTCTTATTATAAGAATGGGTTTTATGCTCCACTTACACATTTTACTCTGGACTTCTAGTCATTCTTTTTACAAAACAGTTAAAGAAAACCTGCTAAAAACAATGTATAGTTTTATGAGCTATCGACAGAAGAATTAAGGACTATTAAAATATTTCATTTTCCTTAAAAATAAGACCTACTACGGCCGTTTTAATATTCAGTAAAATTGCTAAAACTTCACATATACACTATTTCTTTCAAAAGACATTTGGATAAAAACAATGAGTAATACCCAAGTATGGACATGCTGTTAAGGGCAATTGAAATTCTACTTCTGTTTTCCAATCTCTCTGAACTTCTCGTTTTCTATTGGCATGGGGAGCTACCTTAAATCTCAAACCCTCTTACGTCTTGTCGCAATAATAACCTACCATCCGACACGCCCCATACCTACCCACTCCATCTCATCCGACTGACTCATTCCCATTCCAATAAAGCCTGGAGACCCATCCGATTCAATCCCATCCCATTAACAGGACGGTCTCTCTCTCTCTCTCTCTCTCTCTCTCTCTCTCTCGGCAGAGCCGTCTCACCTTTTGAGCAAGTTGATGATGATGATGATGATGATGATGATGAAGGCATTCGTATTCGGAAATGAATCCAGATTTCCAGGAAACTGTGCTGCAGCCTATACCGTCATTAATCACATTTAATCCGTCTTAATTTGTCCCTGATGGGCCGAAATCCATTCTGGAAGTGAACACTTTTTGAGGGAAGGATATTTCGATCATTTTGTTCCCATGAAAGAAAATCACCGAAGTGATTTTATGGATGGTTATAGTCAGCTTCACCTTATATACATTAATCACTCGAAGAATTTATTCAGGGACAGAGAGAGAGAGAGAGAGAGAGAGAGAGAGAGAGAGAGAGAGAGAGAGAGAGAGAGAAATCACTATTCTCACTCATTAACTCCAAATTCCAATGAGTTACGAAGAAGAAGAAGAAAAGGAGGAGGAGGAAGAAGAAGAAGAAAATAACCCTCGTCTTATTCCATCTCAATCCGCCCAACTTCCAAATACAGGTTCAACGTCTTTGATGAATAGGATCCATTAACTGGATCAAACCCTCTTTGAGTGAATCCTTCAGCAATCCCTTCACCCCCCACCTCAAAGGATATGGAGGACAGGAGGAAGGGGATTGGCTGGAAATTAGATAAACATTGATCTTGTGAAGTAACTTCAATTGACGGGTGAACGAACTTGATGCAAATGTTGATGCAAGTTGAAAAGTCTCGAACTTTGCCTAATGGGCCTCCCCTGTGATAGTTCAAGGAACTCGGTGGAAGTAGAGGTTCAATTTTCATCAAAAGCATGGAAAAGGGAGCTGGGTTCTATCCCCAGATGTAAAAAGGAACCGAAATTAAGTAGCGGAAGCCCCATATAGATATCACTGAGATCAGAGTTGAAAGTGGAAAGAGAAATGCGAGGTTGAGTTTTGTCAAAAAATAGTCTGCTTGAAGGAAGGTCATTCTGGGTCACTGTATCATTCTGGCTGATCCCCTGTTCCCAAAAGGCTAAATGAAAGCAGTTTAAGGGGCTCGGGGAACATAGAAGAAGGCAGGGAGAACCATGTAGCAGGGACCAGTGAGTATGAAGCGCTACTCAAACTTTCTGATGGTCAAGTTCTTGATTTTCATAAATTCTTGTTGGTTCAGAAAAATGAACATCGAAAATTTAACTGTTATCTTTATAATTTATTTATTCATAATTTTATTAATTTTTCATATTTTTCCTTCTCCCACAACTGATTTTTTCTTTCTACATTTCCTGTTATTTTCAGAAACTCCTTTCAAATGGACACCTTCATTCTTTGGAAGCTGGAATTCCAAGACAGTGGCCCAGTGAGCTTACTTCATATGGATAGGCGTCTGTCATAAATCCTCAATGTATTTAATACCATAATGAAGTCCTGGCATTCCTACACTCTCTGGTGCTCCACATGCTTCGTTTCCAAAGCAGGGGACTCGTCATTTCCCAACATAACTCGAGTCCTCGCTGGAAGCTCAAATGGTTTGGCGACGCAGCACACACAAGTGAATATTTTATCCGCTGCTTCCTATGCAGTTCCAGGTGGCCTGGATCATCCTCTCTCCATTCGAGAGTGAAACGACTCTCATATCGTTTTTAGAATGCGACTGAGATGCAGATGAACGATGAACGAATGATGAATGAACAATAGACACACTTCGCTTCCCGAGTACCCGAGTACAGATGAACAAAGGGTAAATGCAGATTTTGCAGAGGACTGAGCTATATCCAAGGGAAAGCCAAAATAAACAAGAATGGACAAAGCGGAACAATTGCCGGCACAACCAAGAAAAAAAAAAAAAGAAGCCCTATAATGAAAACGGTATAAAATGGAACAAAACTGAGCTAAATTAGTCTAGAACGAAAAATAAGACTGGAACAAGTATGAACGAAATGGAAAATGTCTTGCCGCCTTAGAAAAAAAAAAAAACCTACGTAAAATAGAAATGGAACAAATCTGAACGGAAGCGAAAAAGAACAATCTCGGACGCGTCGTCACCTATACCTGTTTCAGACGCGGTTCATACAGGGACTAATTATACAGTGGTTGGCAACAACGAAATCCAATTACAGGGATGTTGATAACACTGGACTCTCTGCCTGCATTTTGTTCCATTGGCAATGGAGCAGGAGGGCGTGACGGACTTGAAAACAGACATAAATGGCCTCAGTACAACACAGTGTAATAGTTTCTCTCTCTCTCTCTCTCTCTCATTACATTCAATCCCCAGCAGCTTTCCTCACCTGTCCAGTTCATGAGCAAATTGACCCTTTATGAAGACGGATGCTGGGTTACGACCTCCCGTCATCTCAAAAGGTCAGTTATTCTTCGGTACCATTTTGTCTTCAGTGTGTGCTCCTTGGGTGATTTCTTCTTATTATTTTCTTCTATCAGTCATCCTATTCGACTGAGTGGTTTTTATAGTGTGGGGTGTTCCTGGTTGCATCCTGCCTCCTTAGGAATCCATCATTTTACTCACTGTGTGCGCTGTTTCTAGGAGCACACTCTTCTGTAGGAGTCCTGGAGCTACTTCGGCATCTTCATAGTTCTTCCAGGTTCCTTTCCAGGGGTCTTGGGATCGTCCGACGGGTAATATTATCGAGACTTTTCATGAGCATAGCAAGCGATCGAGTCACATTTTTAAAGGCCATTTGATTTCTGGGTTAAATAATATAACTTTAAACGATTGTTTAACTAATGATTTTAGGCTCGTTGTCGCTTGCAACTGACCATTGATATTGACAGGAGTCACTCTATCCGGTATCTTTGCAAAAATGTTTTTATTTATTCATAATTTTAAAGAATAAATGCATATGCATCCTTCTAATTAACGGATACTGATTATATGTTTAATTTGAATATTAAAAGTCGAGGAATAATCGACAAATTATGCGGCTGTGACGAGAGAAAACAGATTCCAGATCGATGTTTTAGAAGGAACTGGACCGCTAAAAATGGAGGTTGGGGAGAAAATCCTCATTTCTTCCAAGCCACTTGAGGGAAATTAAGATCTCTCTCAAAAGGGCCTTTCTTATCTCATAAGATATTGCTTTCTTAGAGCCTTCGTATCTTTAGATATATGACTTAGAGTCTTCGTTTCTTTAAAGATATTGCTATGAAAAGCTGTCATGTCGGAAGATATCTGAGCAATAATGGAAAACTCGATTGAGGTCTGAGAGTTGAATAAGAACCATTTTTAGGGGTCCAGAATGAATTGGTTTCTGGTTGTATTCAGTTTATACATTTTCGTGAATTATTAGAGTGAATAACTTGAGTTAGTAAAGTTTTTCCTTCAAATGAAGTGCCTAGGTCTATCAGCTTAGGAATCTTTAGGTCTAAAGATATTAAAACCTTAAGCAAACTGGGAATTCATTTTGCATTCCATGAATAAAATGAATTGATGAAGGTTTTACCTTCAAATGAAGCGATTAGGCCTATTTGTCTACGCTTCATTAGGCATAAAACTTTCATTGCACTGAGATTCCATTTTCAATCTCGTTTTCTTAATCAATTTTCCTTCGTAATTTTCCTAAATAAGGCAAACTCCAATACTTTCATATGTCCATTTCTTACCACTTTCTCAAAATTCCCTCCCCCTCCCCCCACCTAACAAAACATTTTCCAGAAAATATAATTATCTTGCTTCAACAGCTCTGAAATTGGTGCTTCTTCCCATGAGGATACCTCTCCCCCAAGGCAGCAGAACGGTGGAAAAGTAGACCTATGTATTGTATACTCCTGTTCTGTTACCCCTCTCTCTCTCTCTCTCTCTCTCTCTCTCTCTCTCTGCCTCTTTACGTGCAACAGTATATCGCGAGCAATCAATAGCTGATCTATATCTTTGTTTTGGAATTCGGGGAACTGGAGCGTAGGAATATACCTAATTGACGTTATTCACAGAGACTTACTTATGGTCAGCAAGAGTCGAATGACAAACGCTTATGTCATTCTCACTTTGTTATTAAATCTGTTATTAATCATTGAGTGATATTGGATGTTTGTTCATGAACGTCTAACCTTACGATAGTTGCTACTTATAAGCCATGATTTAGAACCAGACAGAAAAAGCATAAGTGTCCAAGAGACGAATTGAAAGCCTTGATACGAATGTAAAACAGACTTTTCTTCTCCTTCGGTTTCTGTCAGATTCCAGGTCACTTCAGGTCCCAGAAACAAAATGTAAGAATAACGAATAACGGATTTTTCTCCAGAGCTTGAAAACAAAGACCGGAAGCAAGACTTAGATGCTGAAATCTAAACACTGAACTTTCTCTCCACGGTAGAATAGGCTAAAGTCTTTGTAAGTGCCATTTATTTTTCGAGACAATATCAGCTCGCTTTCACTGCTTCCAAGTAGTAATTCTTTGTGAAAAGCAGGCATAATAATATTATTTAGGAATTATTTTAACTTTGTGGGCTACAGAGAGAGAGAGAGAGAGAGAGAGAGAGAGAGAGAGAGAGAGAGAAGGACACACATTTGGTTATAAATTTGATATTTACGTAAGAGCCATTTCTCAGTTCAGTAACCAATGAATCGAAGACGCACTGAAGCCCTGATGAAGCCTTGATGCATTTTGCAACGCAAAACTTGCAAGTGGGACTTTTGGGAAAGGAAAAGGGAGAAAAGGTAAAGTTGATCTTTATATTTATTTTTTTTCTTTTCTTTGGAGTATTTTCTTTCATTTCTTGTTTTCTAAAAGGGAAACTATTCTTCAGGCCTCTTTGTCATTCCGTCCGCAGTTTTTCTATCCGCACGTGTTTCTGTCCGCATTTTTTTCTGTCTGCACTCAGATCTTAAAATCTACTGAGGCTAGAGGGCTGCAAATTGGTATGTTGATCATCCACACTCCAATTATCAAGCATACCACCGGGCAGTGGTTAAAGTTTCATGGACCGTGGCTCATACAGCATTATATCGAGACCACCGAAAGATGGATTTGTTTTCGGTGGCCTTGATTATGTTATACGCTGTAGAGAAAACTCTATTGCGCAGAAGGAAATAGAATGAGGGAACGAAAATGAAAAGTGTTTTTGGAAATGTCTGGATTCTCTTAAGTTACTATGAGAGAGAGAGAGACAAAGAGAGAGGAGAGAGAGAATTTAGTTTAAGATAGAAAAACATTTCCTTACAAAATAATATTCCATAACGAAAAATCCTGATACTAGAGAGAGAGGGAGAGAGAGAGAGAGAGAGAGAATGTCATTTGCCTTGCAAATGCAAGAAACCAGATCTAGTTTCCGTGTAACCCAAGAGTGTTTCCTGTGTAATCCAATCACTGTGCGTACCTGTGTATATGTATATATCCATATGCATATATACACATATTTGTATATGTGAGAGTTCCTCGCTGGACGAGTGGTTTTCGCACTCAGCTGCCAATCCGGTGGTCCAAAGTTCGAATCCCGCTCGGCCAACGCGGAATCAGAGGAATTTATTTCTGGTGATAGATTCATTTCTCGACATAGTGTGGTTCGGATCCCACAAAAAACTGTAGGTCCCGTTATTAGGTGACCAATTGGTTCCTAGTCACATAAAAATATCTAATCCTTCGGGCCAGCCCTAGAAGAACTGTTAATCAGCTCAGTGGTCTGGTAAAACTAAGATATACTTAACTTAACTTGTATATGTGTGATAGATAAAGAAATACATTTATATATGGAATAAACATTCATAAGCATCTTTACCTAATAAAACCTATATTAACACATCTCTCTTTATCATAATTATATATTCACTGCACTTTCCCATTCAGTAGAATATCTTCATTATTTCATCCTTTTTTCAGTCTCTCTCTCTCTCTCTCTCTCTCTCTCTCTCTCTCTCTCTTCCCTACTTTATTCAGTCTCTATTCCAACCATTATTCGGTCTCTCTCTCTATTCCCTCCTTTATTATTCTCTCTCTATTCCTTCCTTTTTTTCCCTCTCTCTCTCTATTCCCTCCTTTATTCAGTCTCTCTCTATTCCTTCCTTTATTCAGTCTCTCTATTCCCTCCTTTATTCAGTCTCTCTCTATTCCTTCCTTTATTCAGTCTCTCTATTCCCTCCTTTATTCAGTCTCTCTCTCTCTGTTCCAGCCTTTATTCAGTTTCTCTCTATTCCCTCCTCTTTTTCAGTCTCTCTCTATTCCCTCTTTTATTCGGTCTCTCTACCCTCCTTTTTTCAGTCTCTCTATTCCTTCTTTTATTCGGTCTCTCTCTATTCCCTCCTTTATTCAGCCTCTCTCTCTATTCCCCCCTTATCTCTCTTTGCCCTACTCACCCCTACTTCCTGTGGTAGCATGTTTACATCCTACTCGACACCCCTCCCCCCCCCCCACCCCCCACCCCACTCCCTGTTTTGAAGGCTTACTGATAACATCTATGGGAGAATTTGCAATCGGGCTCTCTCTCTCTCTCTCTCTCTCTCTCTCTCTCTCTCTCTCTCTCTCTCTCTCTTGTATAAAGGCTTTATTAGGAAATGTCGTCTCTCTCTCTCTCTCTCTGTAGCATTATTGAATTACAATATTGTTTATGAAGCTTTAATTAATGAAGAACTCAAAAAAAGAGAGAGAGAGAGATGCTTAACTATTACTGTATAATGTAAAAAAAAAAAAAAAAAAAAAAATCAATGGAGAAAATCCATCATTGGGAATTTTAGATCAAAGTTGACACAATCCAAATCTGGCATAAATTGTCATAAATTTCATATATTTTTTTTATCTGTTATTCTTCTATTAACGTTTTTATTGTGAAATGTCTGTTATATTTTCATAAGAAACCCGTAACTCTGAAATAAAATCTATTCCTCATACAAAATTCTCAAGCAGGCGAATTTACAATTCATTTCACTAACACAACGGAAAAAAAATCATCAAATAACACAGGTGAATTTATCTGCACTAATTCCTCACCCCGGCAAACTTGACGGAAATAAAAATCCAGTGTCACATGGATTCATCAGAAAGCTTTTCAATTCTCGTCCGGGAATCGATTCACAGAAAAGCATTACTCTACAATTTATGACAATGCGGCTTCTTTTCTCCCCTTTACTCATTCGTTATGTTTTCACATCTTTTTTTTTTTTTTTTTTTAAATAGTTCTTTATTTGCTTTGTGAAGTATTGTTCATTTGTTTAAATTTTATCCCCAAATGGAATTTTCGAATTGTTTTTTATATGTAAAATTGGATCATGTTTTAATATAATATTTTTTGCAGTTGCTAGTATAGCTTTTTCTGAGTCAGAGAGAGAGAGAGAGAGAGAGAGAGAGAGAGAGAGAGAGAGAGAGAGAGAGAGAGAGAGAGAGAGAGAGAGAGAAATTTAGTTCTTAAAGCCTGCAATGCTTTCCCCATTACTGACAAAATTTGCTAATAATATCTTTCCAGTTTTTTATGTCAACTCCTCCCAGTCCATTTAGTATGAGAGATATTCTCTCTGTCTGTCTGTCTGTCTGTCTGTCTGTCTCTCTCTCTCTCTCTCTCTCTCTCTCTCTCTCTCTCTCTCTCTCTCTCTCAGTGACATTTCATATGCACAGACATGAAGCCACAAACGTCATTTAATTTCCAATTAGCTTTACCTCTGAAATAATACCAAAGGGGAATTATAATGTGTGTGTGTGAGTGTGTATGTGTGGTTGTGCGTGTATGTGTGTCTATGTGTGTGTGTGTGTGTGTGTGCATTCCCCACCGCAAATTCTCTTCGACAAACAGGATCACGATTCCATCACGGGGTAAAACACATTTATGGAATCGAGGCAGTAAAAATCCCATAAAAGTAAGATAAATCGAGAGAGAGAGAGTTTACCGACCGTAACCTTGTTCCCAACAGCGGCAGAAAAAAAGAAAGAAAAAAAAAAGTCCAGTTCAGGAGAGGATTAAAATTGTTCTTGGAGGAAAAATGAAGTTTTTTTTTTTTTTTTTTTTCTTTTTTTTTTTTTTTTTTTTCAGCCCGACGGGAAAGCGTCCGAAACCAGGTTCAGATTTGTGTTGTATTTGCCGTTGTTGTAGCTGTTGTATTTTCTGTTCAAGTTTTTTTATTTTTATATCTAAGTTGTATCTGTGAGATCCACAGTTATCTAAAGCCTTATTCTATGTCTTGACCAAGTACTATTGTGCAGAAATAGCAGATATCCACATTTTAACACTTCAGTTGTGTATGTGATGTTGTTGTTGTATTTGTTGTTTTAGTTGGTGTAATTTTTGTATCTAAGTTATATCTGGGAGTTCTACACTTATCTAAAGCCTTATTAAATGTTTTTCCTAAATACTATTCATTAAAATTATTGTATAAGCATGGAAGATATTTACAATTTATGTTTTCAATGTTGTAGTATATGTTGTTGTTGTTGTTGTTGTATTACCTACTGTATTCCTTTTTATATTTATATCTAAGTTGTGTCTGTGTCTTCTGAAATTGGCTGTGGCCTTATTCTCTGGTTTTCCCAAATGGCATCCATAAAAACTGTTTAATTCAAATAGATGTTTATATTGATTTTCATAAACACAAAAATATGTTTTAAAAATGCATTCCATAATTGCCTGAAGCCTTATTTTCAGTTTTGCCTAAATTCTATGAACAAAAACTAGAACGTTAACAGATTTTTATGTTTATTTTCATAAAAAGAAAGGAAAAACTTGGCTAAAATGAACCGCATACAAGATTCCTTCCGAGCGAATAATAGAAATAATGAAATTAGAAGCTTTTGCAGATATAAATATTTATAGTAATAAAGAAACATGGAAAAACTTTGTCTGAGCCAACCACATAAACCTAATTCCTTTCTTGCAAAAAAAATAAATAAATAATAAATAAATAAACATAAAATTTGCATATTTAACGAAACGAAAAACCGTCATACATAACCCGATAATTGCAGCTTTATATCCTGAGAGCAAAACGGGAAATTCAGCGAGGCATAATTATTCAGATAATTATGCACCCTACTTGAGATTATCATATGCCCGAGATTATTCTGCGATTATTCTCGATTTTGGAAGAGTTAAATTATGCAGCCACAGTACTACAGAAAGTAGAGAAAGAAAGAGAGAGATAGAGGGAGAGACGGAAGCAATGCGGTTTAAACATCGAGGAAACTTGAATCTAACGAATGACAGAAGATCGCTGCTTCGATAATTAGCTATTATAACATTTTGTACTTTAAAGAAAATGGAATTATATGAAATTAAGACTGAAAAGTCAGAAATGGAATGATAGGCAATTGACGAAAGTGTAGGAAGTAGGATATGGGTAAAAAAAAAAGCATTGAATAAAGGATTAAGATCTTAATTATAAGATTGTAGGGGAATACTTAAAAATATTGTATTTTCAGATTTTAAATCTGGTGAGATCTGTTCGCCATTAACGATGCAATTTTTGAAAGTTAATCTTTAATTTTTAAAAAATGTAAGATTTTATTTTCATTTATTGAAAAAAAAAAAATTATATATATATATATATATATATATATATATATATATATATATATATATATATATATATATATATATATATATATATATATATATATATATATATATATATATATATATATTTATATGTCATATCACATTACCGTGATTCATATACATATATCGAGCTACAAATGTTCTTCAATATCTAATTCACTCTACCTCGGAATTAATATATTTTCATATATGTTTAACCGAAGGGGAATTTTCTAGACGATAATAGAATTGCCGGCCGACGGGCACGAACCATCGACATCTTCAATTCAGCGAGGCATAATTATGCACCCAACTCTTGCGATTATCATACGCCCGAGATTATTCTGCGATTATTCCCGATTTTAGAAGAGGGAAATTAGCAGCTACAGTACTACAGGAGTTTTGGAGAGAGAGAGGGAAGCAATGTGTTTTAAACATTAAGGAAACTTGAATTTAACGAAGGACAGAGGATAGCTGTTTCCATAATTAGCTATTATAACATTTTGTACTTTAAAGAAACTGGATTATTAAGAATTAAGACACAAAAAGGCAGAAACGGAAAATGTTAGAGACTGATTTTTGAGGGGTTACGTCACGATTCCTCAATTTCTTCACTGTTTCTTACTTATTGGCCTACTTCAAATCAGTATTTAAGGGATATCTTCCAGGTATGAGAGAGAGAGAGAGAGAGAGAGAGAGAGAGAGAGAGAGAGATAAATACTATTGTTAAATATACAGAACATGCTAAAAAACATTAGAACACACGAATATCCTATAAAACCATCTTTCACAAAAGGAATTCTTACAAAATATTGAAGTGAATAGTATAGGACATTCCCTCCAACATTAAATGAAGAGGAATACTCTATAATAACTCTATAAACTCTATATTGACTATAATGCTCTATAAAATAGTGAATTCAATTGACAGGTTCCTTCATAGAATAGAATACAAGAGTTACCCCTTAAACGACCTTCGTGTGGAGCTGTCCTTCCATAGAGAGAGAGAGAGAGAGAGATTCGAGGTCCCTCCCGGTAAAGAAATTAAACGAGAGAGAGAGAGAGCAAAAAAAACTTGTTAAGTATGAATTGCACTTTTGTCGGACATAAAAGAACCATTCAAGGCTCCGCTATTTGGAGGTGGGGTGGGGTTGGGGGTTGGGGACGGGGGAGAATTGGCCCCGTGCTTGTAAGCCACTCAAAGCGAATATGTTCCGCCTTCAGTGTGGGTCAAAAATATTCTTTGGAATGGACTAGCTTCGAATAATCTCTCTCTCTCTCTCTCTCTCTCTCTCTCTCTCTCTCTCTCTAGACCCTTCACATTGCGTATCTTCTCCCTGTTGTGTTGTGTTTGTAACTGCAGTTGATAGATATCTGTTGACTTGAGTTATTATTATTTTTTTTTTTTTTTTTTTTTTTTTTTTTTGCTCTATCACAGTCCTCCAATTCGACTTAGTGGTATTTATAGTGTGGGGGCACAAGCATAAAATACTATAAATATTATTTGCCAGAGGGATAGCAAGGCATTGAAATATTATTTGAAGACAAATAAAGCCAAAGTATTATTTGCCTGGGGATACAGAAATTAGCAAACAAAAAAAAAAAAAAAAGAATATTTGAGGAGGGTAAAAGCTTAAAAATATTATACATTTTATTTTGCGGGGATACAATACCTAATTAGTTATTTGGAAAGTACGTAAGCCTCGAAAATACTAGAAATATTATTTGGTTGAGAGATACCAAGCCTAAAGATATTACTGAATGGGATACAAATCCTTGACATAAAAGAAATATTGTTTTTTTCCTGAGAGAAGCAATGCCTGATAATATTGGAGATGGATACATGCTTTAAAATACTATAAATATTATTTTTCTGAGTGATGCAGTGCCAAGAAATATTATTCTATTGGGATACGTGCTTAAAGAATGCTAGGATACATGACCTGAAAATATTATTTAAATGGGGATACAGGCATAAAAATGTTTGAAATATTGCCTACCCTGGGGGATACAAGGGCAAAAGATATATATCTGAATGGGGGTACAGAATGAAAATGTTAGAAGTATTACCCCCCCCCCCCCCCACCCCCCCATACAAGTCCCAAAAATACTATAAGAAGGGGGGATACAGGCCTAATGAAATTATCTATAAACCTTGAGAAAGCCTAAAAAAATCAGAGAAAAATATCTTTATTTACTGAGGGATACAGTCTTTAATAATATTTATCAAAGGGATACATGAATGTAAACACTAAAACTATTAATTTTTTTACATGTTCAATTTTCGTATTTAGCTCTCTGGTGACCTGACTATTGTAACCACCTTAGGTCTCTAGTTGAAATTTATGTTATATAATATGTGCACTAACTGTTATAACTCTCAATGCATATTTTTTTTATCACCAATATTATTACTGTTATTACCAGTATTATGATTACTATTTTTTATGCTACCTTAGGCTATTTTTGTGGGATAAGTGCCGATTATTCAAATTTTTTTTTTTTATCATTTGTCGGCCTCCTTGCATATAGATTGTGTATGTTACTGTCTGTATTTTGGATATTCCATGTATATGGCCCTGAGCTGAAATAAAAGATATAATTATTTATTTATTTTTTTTTTTTTTTTTTTTGCTCTATCACTGTCCTCTAATTCGACTGGGTGGTATTTATAGTGTGGGGTTCCGGGTTGCATCCTGCCTCCTTAGGAGTCCATCACTTTTCTTACTATGTGCGCTGTTTCTAGGATCACACTCTTTTGCATGAGTCCTGGAGACTACTCAGCTTCTAGTTTTTTCTAGATTCCTTTTCAGGGATCTTGGGATCGTGCTAGTGTTCCTATGATTATGGGTACAATTTCCACTGGCATATCCCATATCCTTCTTATTTCCTATTTTCAGATCTTGATTCTTATCCATTTTTTCCCTCTCTTTCCCTTCATCTCTGGTGTCCCATGGTATTGCGACATAAATGAGTGATACTTTCTTCTTGACTTTGTCAATCAACGTCACGTCTGGTCTGTTTGCACGTATCACCCTATCCGTTCTGATACCATAGTCCCACAGGAATCTTTGCGTGATCGTTTCTATCACTCCCTCAGGTTGGTGCTCGTACCACTATTACTGCAAGGTAGCTGATGTTTCTTGCACAGGCTCCAGTGGAGGGCTTTTGCCACTGAATCATGCCTCTTTTTGTACTGGTTCTGTGCAAGTGCCGGGCATTCGCTTGCTATGTGGTTTATGGTTTCATTTTTCGTATTGCACTTCCTACATGTGGGAGAGATGTTATTTCCGTCTATCGTTCTTTGAACATATCTGGTTCTTAGAGCCTGATCTTGTGCCGCTGTTTTATCATTCCTTCAGTTTCCTTCTTTAGCTCTCCCCTCATGTAGCCATTGCCATGTGTCATTGCTGGCTAGTTCTTTAGTCTGTCTCATGTATTGTCCGTGCATTGGTTTGTTGTGCCAGTCCCCTGTTCTGTTTGTCATTCTCCTGTCTCTGTATATTTCTGGGTCTTCGTCTACTTTTATTAGTCCTTCTTCCCATGCACTCTTTAGCCACTCGTCTTCACTGGTTTTCAGATATTGCCCCGTGCTCTGTTCTCGATCTTGACGCAGTCCTCTTTACTTAGTAGTCCTCTCCCTCCTTCCTTTCGTGTTATGTATAGTCTGTCCGTATTTGCTCTTGGGTGTAGTGCTTTGTGTATTGTCATATGTTTCCTGGTTTTCTGATCTATGCTGCGGAGTTCTGCCTTCGTTCATTACACTATTCCTGCGATGTATCTGATTACTGGCACTGCCCATGTGTTTATGGCTTTTATCATATTTCCGGCGTTGAGTTTTGACTTCAGTATCGCCTTGAGTCTCTGCATATATTCTTTCCTGATCGTGGGTCCTTCATCTCTTGGTGTTTTATATCCCCTCCTTCCATTATTCCCAGATATTTGTATCCTGTCTCATCTATGTGTTTGATGTTGCTCCCATCTGGTAGCTTTATCCTTCAGTTCTCGTTACTTTGCCTTTTTGTATGTTGACTAAGGCGCATTTTTCTATTCCAAACTCCATCCTGATGTCCCCAGATACAATCCTTACAGTCTGGATTAGGGTACCTATTTCCTTGATGCTCTTACCATACAGCTTGATGTCGTCCATGAACATCAGATGGTTGATTCTGTTGCCTCTTTTCTTGAGTTGGTACCCGGCATCCATCTTCGTAGTACTTTTGTTCATGGGAATCATGGCTACTTACGAAGAGTAGTGGGGACAGTGAGTCGCCCTGGAAGATCCCTCTCCTGATATTAACCCCTGCTAGTCTTATTCCAGAGCTTTTAAGTATTGTATTCCAATTGCGCATTGTATTTTTGAGGAAGCTGATGGTGTTTTCCTCTGCCCCATATATTTTCAGGCATTCTATTAGCCATGTGTGTGGTATCATGTCAAAGGCTTTCTTATAGTCTATCCATGCCATGCTTAGGTTGGTTTCCTTCTCCTACTGTTCTTCATTACCATTTTGTCTATCAGGAGCTGGTCTTTTGTGCCCCTACACTTCCTTCTGCCAGCCTTTCTGTTGGTGGGGGATGGTGGTGTTTGTCTCCTCCAGGTAATTGTATAGCCTTTCACTGATGATACCTGCTAGTAACTTCCACATTATTGGTAGGCAGGTGATAGGCCTGTAGTTACTGGCTATATTTCCCTTACTCTTGTCTTTTTGTACTAAGGATGTTCTTCCTGGGGTCATCCATTTGGGTGCATTGTGATTTGAGA
Source organism: Macrobrachium nipponense (assembly GCF_015104395.2). Classification (NCBI taxonomy): domain Eukaryota; kingdom Metazoa; phylum Arthropoda; class Malacostraca; order Decapoda; family Palaemonidae; genus Macrobrachium; species Macrobrachium nipponense. The sequence continues at coordinate 1,372,747 of NC_087223.1, forward strand.
TACAATGCTGGAGTTGTTCTGCTATTCGTGGGTGTAGGGCCTTTAAGTTTTTTGAGCCAGTATCCATGGACTTCATCAGGACCTGGGGCTTTCCAGTTTGGCATTTTCTTTAGTTGGTGTCTGACTGTGTCTGTCGTGATCTCTGTGAATCTTTGTTTTATTCTCCCTGTTTCTTCTTCCTTGACTTCCTGGAGCCATGTTGCATGTTTGTTGTGTGATACCGGATTGCTCCATATGTTTTCCCAGAGTTTCATACTTGGTTCGGCTTCAGGAATTTCTGGGTGGTTGTCTTCCTCTCTTAGTTGGCTGTATAGTCTTTTCTGGTTGGTTTCCGAATAGTTTGTTCTGTTGGTATCCCTTATTCCTGTTCATGTACCGTTGGATCGTTATGTGCTTTGGCCTTAAAAAGCCTCTGTTTATTTTTTTACATCTTTCTATTTGTGGTTGTTTAAGCCCCTCTATTGTACTATTTGTATTTCTCCGTTTGAGGTTCCTCACCTTGTTTTTTCTTGCTTCTGTTATGCCTTTTTTCTGTCATCTCTTTCAGTTTACTCAAGTCAGATCTCATCACCATGATTTGCTTTTCAAGGCGCCTTTTCCAAGGCGGTTGCTGTTTTGGTTTCTGTTGGGTTGGTTGTGCTGGTGTGTTGGTGTTCGAAATCCCCATCAGTTCTGTTACTAATCTTGCTCCTGCATATGCCAAGTTATTTGTTTCTGTGATACTGGTGGTGTGTATTATGCCCATTAATTCATTGACCTCACTTGTTTTCTCCCTTAATTTCTTGGTGTTGTAGGCTTTCATGGAGGGGATCTTTGTTATTATTATTATTATTATTATTATTATTATTATTATTATTATTATTATTATTATTATTATTATTATTATTATTATTATCATTATTATTATTATTATTACTACTACTATTATATTATTATTATTTTATTATTATTATTATTATTATTTTTATTATTATTATTATTATCATTTGCCTTAGGGATACAATGCTTAAAAGATTATTCAAAGGGAATACATGCCCAAGAAATATTCAGTCCAAAATATTTTATGAAAGCCTAAAATAGTTTAAGAAAAGTCTAAACAAATATTCAACCTTAATGAAAGCCTAAAAATATATTTTAAAAGGCCTAAAAATATTGAGGGAATATTAACCTACTAAATAGAAATTGTTACTGAGAATAAACGAAGCACAAACTTATCTGCGTACAGACAAAATTGACCCTTTGCTGAGAGGTGTTTCATATCTATTGCTTTGTAATGGGCGCTTAGTCCAGTGGGAGCTGCATCAATGCAGATGCATCAGTGCATTGATATATTTTGAAACTGCCACAGAGGATGGTGCAATTCAGGTAATTTTGGGTTGGGAAATACGGATTTTAAAAAAATTATGTTGGGTTGCTTTCAAATGGATATATATCATCTATTATATATATATGATAATATATATATATATATAATATATATATATATATAATATATATATATACATATATATATATATATGTATAGATAAATATATGTATATATATATATATATAGTATATATATATATAATATATATATATACATATATATATATATATATATATATTATATATATCTCTATATATATATATATATATATACATATATAATATATAATATATTATATATAATTATAATATATATTAATTACATATAATTATATTATATATATATATATACATATATAGATATATTGTATATATATATATATGTATATATAATAGATGTATTTATATATATATTATATATATATTATAAGATATATGTATATAATATATTATATATATATATATATATTTATGTATTACTTATATATTATATATATATATATATAACTATATAATAATATATGTATATATTAATATATGTAATTATATATTAATATATATATTATATATATATATATAATATTAAATTATTATAATATATATATTATAATTAATATATATATTTAATTATATATTATCACCGCCCGAAAGTATTTTCGTTCGTTTATTTATATATTTATTTATTTATTTATTTTTTGCCCACGCAGTCGTATGTTTGCTGCTTGTTAGTAACTTGGTGCTGTTGCATTGTTATTTGTTTTGCAGTCGTTAAGGAGGATAGTTCTAATCCAGTAATTTCTTCCTTTACATGATGACGTGGAGGCAGAGAGACTTTTTTTTTTTTTTTTTTTTTTTTTTTTTTTTCGGGAAAAGCCAAGTTTGCCGTCAGTGATCCTCTGAACGCTAGAGAGGTTGGGATTGCCTCTGAGAGGTACTTGTCTACTGAGAGCAGTGGATTGCGCCTTGGATCGCTGCAATGGTGTGTAGCTGTTAGCGCCCTTTATTCGACATCAACGCCTGCCCTGCTTTTGAGTCTTCAGCGCTTTATACCACTGTCACGTCCCGTTTGATCGTTCTCCCGCTGCTGATGCATGGATGTTTGTCTTCGAGGAGCAGCTATGATCGAGTTTTTATAAAGTTTTCGATACCAATCTTGGAGGATTACAACACTTGTCAATCTGCGACGGACACATTACGAACACACGAGAGGATATCAGCCTTGGACAGCCTCTAAAGGAACTTCAGATTTATCACCTGGCCCGGTCCCTCATATTATTACTGCAACTGCAGCGCCGTTGATGATACTTTACGAGGAGTTAAGTATTGGTTTTAGTAACTGTCCTCCATTTTTAGAGCTGCAATTAACAGCACTTCGTTACAACGGAACATCAAGTTTACGCTGCAGTGACCTGAAACTTACCTCGGTCCAAATATTATTCAATTTTTTTTTTTTCCTTCTTTTGTAAATAAATATTTATATTTACATTTTCGTATCATACTCCCTCGTTGTCCTTTGCCATCATTGTTTACAAACTATAACTCGTAGTTAAAGGTACTTCAGGTTGTGCAAAATACTATTGTTTCTTTTATGTAACGGCTTTACGCAAATTATAAAGAACCTGCTTTACGTTAATGTTATTAAGTCTTATATAATATATATATATATATATATATATATATATATATATATATATATATATATATATATATATATATATATATATATATATATATGTATATGTGTGCATGTGTGCATGTGTGCATGTGCATGTGTGCATGTGTGCATGTGTGCATGTGTGCATGTGTATATATATGTATATTGTTACAACTTTATTTATTTGTATTTATTTTCGCTTGAGATGCGCTGATCAACCAATAGATGGTGGTTCGTAGGTTGGATCAGGAAGTTTTTGTGAGTGTTATTTTTTTATTTCATCCTTGGTTTTCTATTAATTGTAAAGTTCTGTTGTTTTGATATATATTATATATATTACAACTTTAATTTTTATTTTTTGTATTTATTTTTCCGCTCGAGATGCACTGATCAACCAATAGATGGCGGCGTAGGTTGGATCAGGAAGTGTGATGTTTTTGTATTTATTTTCCCTCCGGTGGTTTTCTATAAGTGTAAAGTTCTGTTATTTGTTTTGATCCTTTTTTAAAAAAAGTTTCTTGGGCTACTAG
>NC_087223.1:1378311-1398740 GCF_015104395.2 Macrobrachium nipponense
CATCTGAGATAAACTTTGAAAAGGATTCTAATCCCTATAAGTGTACAAATGAGAGCTTTTCACTTTAAATATATATATCTCATCCATATCCATAAAGTGAGTTGGAACCAACGCAGATGTTTATGATAGATGAAGGATTTGTTCCATAGCTTGGGAGTGGATGGGAATAACTGACATCCTGCTCTAAGTTATATTGATTGGTAATGATGATAATGATATCCAAGACCACAATAATAATAATAATAATAATAATAATAATAATAATAATAATAATAATAATAATAATAATAATAATAATAATAATAATACTGTGCACCCAGTCGAATTGGAAGACTGTGATAGAGCGCAAAAAAAAAAAAAAATAATAATAATAATAATAATAATGGCATTAGTATGATAAAACCTTATATGATAAAATAATTGTATGCTTGGATGTATGTATGTATGTAAAAATTATACTCATTAAGTAAAAAACTACATGTATTCTTGTGGGAACTTTCTTCCTGTACATAAATTCCAAGTTCATGGAGAGAGAGAGAGAGAGAGAGAGAGAGAGAGAGAGAGAGAGAGAGAGAGAGAGGGAGCTCGTTGTCCAAACCACATTTCTGTTGCTAATTCTTGAGTGAAATTCAGAGAGATTTGTCAAGACATTGATGTCAACAACGTTCGGTATTGGTTCTCGAAATGAGTCGTTTAATCGGGGGGATGAAAACCTCACGAATTTTGAGACACAATAGAAGGTCACTTGACTCTTCTCTCTCTCTCTCTCTCTCTATCTCTCTCTCTCTCTCTCTCTCTCTCTCTCTCTCTCTAGTAGCCATCTTGCTTGGTGAGACGTTCCCGCGCGAAGTCAGATTAATCAACAGATATCACAAGTTTACATATGTCTAGAATTTGAGAAATATCTAGAAGTATTCGTGAACTATCGGTGATAAGATTAGTGTGAAAATAGTAGGATAAAGCGTCTTCTAAGTTAGTTTATCAAGTGAAATACTGTAAATCAGAACAAGATGGCAGTAAGTTCCAACTGCGGAAAGAAATTTAGCTTGCTTGGCAGATTCGCAATACGATGAGCTAGCAGGAAGGGAACTGGCATTTCTGATCTATGAGATCAGCAACAGTCCTAACCAAAAAGATACAAAAGCATTCATAGATATATTAGAAGGATATAATCCTTCAAACTGGAACAAATCAACTGAAAACATCCTGAAAATAATTGAAGAAGTTCCAAATAAAATCCAAGTGGTCAAGAGACTCATAAAGAAAATATACATAAACCAACATATTCCAACAAAGAAAATGAATAAGGTGAACCTTGTGAATATCCTAATTGATGCATTAGGAAAAAGAATGCCAAAAGCATGCAAACTGTGTAAGGTGTGGTATAGCATAGTTAATCCACAAAACCTAATCAGAAAATGTGCTGCATGCAACATTCCGACCCATCCACAGTGTGCTGAGGTAAGGCAAGATATGAGAAAAGATGCAAGAATATTTTGCTCAACATGTCTATCATGGATAGACAATGTTATTGAATCAAGATTGAATGTACAAATAGTTGAGGATGAAGAAGAGGAAGAGGAAGAAGAGAAGAAGAAGAAGAAGAGACGGAAAACGAGAAGTAAACAAAACTGAAATGACAGAAAAAAATAAGGAAAACAAAGAACAAGATAAAAGTATGGAGGCAGAGATACTCATTGATACTACATATGAGGCAATAAAGCAGCATACCTACGAAGAAATAAATTACGATATGACAACACAAAAAAAAATCCCGAAGAGGCTCTACCCAGATCTACACAATGACGGGAAAGAGGAAAAAATAGACAAAAAAGACAAGTCTGCAACCTTTTGAAAAGAGGGAATTGCAGATTTGGAGAAAGATGTTACTACAAACATCCACGAAGGTATGTCACAACTATGAAATATATGGTAAATGTGCATACCTAGATGGCTATGGGGATGATTGCAGAGATCTGCATCCAAAGATATGCAAAAACCTAAAAGAAAGAAAAGGATGTAAGTTCGACAAAAAATGTAAATATATGCACCCTGTAGCCATGAATCATAATCAAATAAATAACCAATCAAGTAATAAAATCCAAAATAAGAAAAAAACAAATAGAGCAATAAAGAATATCAGGTAAAAGAAAAAAGCAAGCCACCAACGAGATATGCAGAGGTGTCAGCAAAAAATTTCAAAGCATCAGCTCCAAGATTCTACTCAAGAGATAATAACTGTATTTATTATACAAGAGGAAATTGCAGATACGGAGAAAATTGCAGATTCAGACACAAAATGAATAATTATGATGAAGAAAGATCAAATATTATGGAAAAGTTGGATTTTTTAATGTCAGAATTTCTGGAAATGAAAAAAAGAACAACATAGAGCAGGAAAGAGACATGGGAAAATCCTTATTATTACCAATATTAAATGAAGGAGAAACACGCAAACCATCATAGTGATGAATGCGCAGGTTTAGTTACGAGTAACTCAAAAAGAAAAAATAGAGTACTTAGAAGAAGAACTAACCCAAATTGAAAAGAAAATAGATATAATGAATATAAGTGAAACCTGGTATTCCCAAGAGACTGGGAATGATGATCAAAAGGGTTCCAAACTTATAGATCAGATAGAAAAAATAGGAATCAAGGGGGAACCGCAATATATGGGAAAGACAAAAAAAACAAGGAAAAATATATGAGAAATATAGTAACTCAGAATGTGAACTAATAGCGGTAGAATTTGAATCTGAAAAATTAATGAACATATATAGACCTCCTAATGCTAAAGAGTTTGACTTAATAATAGAAAAATTGGATGATATATGTAGAAATCACAAGGACTGGATTATTCTCCTATCTGGAGACTTCAACTTTCCTTTCGTAGACTGGAAAGAACGAATAGGAGATTGTGGTTGCACTTATACATATAAAAAAGAGAGTAATAGTAGTGCAGAAGATAAGAGGCAATTCGAAAAGCTATTAGATATGCTACTAGAATACAACATTCAACAAATAAATCACCTGCCAACAAGAAAGGAAAATACTTTAGACCTAGTATTTGTGAACGAGATGAATTATGTTAAAGAAATAATAGTTTATAATGCGAATATTTCAGACCATTATGTCATAGAATTAACAGTCCATTCCAAAGTAAGTGAAAACAGAGATAAGCAAGAAATGAAAAAGTGGGAAGGATATGGAAAATACAACTTCTACAGTAAAAATATAAAATGGTCAGAAATAAATGAGGAATTAAACAAAGATTGGGATAACATTTTCGTAAGTGATGACATAAGGGTGAATACGGAGATATTTTATAAAATATTAGAGAAAATAGTGGATAAATATATACCGAAGAAGAAAAGTAAACATCAGTCATGCATTCCAAGAGACAGAAGGATCTTGTTCCAGAAAATCAGAAAGTGGAAAAAAGGTCTTGCAAAAGAAAAAAATGCATGGAAAGTTATAGAACTAAAAAGTAAGATAGAAAATGCAGAACAAAAGATTATACAATCAAAATAAAATTAAAATCGGGAATTGGAAGAAAAAACCCTAATAAATATCAAGCAAAAGCCCAAACTATTATACTCATACGTGAAAAAGATGAATAAAAGAAGAATAGAAATTGGCCCTTTAAGATTTGAAGGGAGATTAACGAATGAAAAAAAGGAAATTTGCAACATATTGGCAGAACGATATAAGAGAGAATTCACCCCTAGAATAGATAATGAAGATAATGATATAGAAGTAAGGGACAAAAATAGTGAATATTTAGCTGACATAGATATTATGAAAGCTGGTATTGTGCAGGCTATTAATGAAATTAAAAATGGAGCTGCAGCAGGGCCTGATGGAGTTCCTGCTATTTTGTTAAAGAAAGTAGTTCATTCTATCGCAAAGCCACTTGCAATATTATTAAGACAAAGTGTAGATACAGGCAAGATTTATGATGAGCACAAACTAGCATATATTACCCCTACTTTCAAAAGTGGATCAAGACTAGAGGCAAGTAATTATAGGCCTGTGAGTCTAACATCACATATTATGAAAGTGTATGAAAGGGTAATGAAGAAAAATATTATGAAACATTTAATAAAAAATAATTTGTTTAATATAGGACAACATGGTTTCGTACCCGGAAAAAGTACACAAACCCAACTGTTAGTCCACCGTGAGAACATATACAAAAATATGAAAAGCGGAAATGAAACAGATGCGGTTTATCTTGACTTTGCAAAAGCTTTTGACAAGATTGATCATAATATATTAGCGAAGAAAATTAGAAAACACAATATCGTGGATAAAGTAGGAAGATGGTTGAAAGAATTTTTACACAACAGAAAACAGATAGTTATTGCAAACGATGAGAAATCGGATGAAGCCAAGGTAATATCCGGTGTGCCACAAGGTACGGTGTTAGCTGCAATACTGTTTGTTATTATGATTGCAGACATAGACAGTAATGTTAAGAATAAGTAGAGAAATTACTTGTGATGAAGATAGGAACGCGCTACAAAGAGACCTTAACAAAGTACTCGTATATGATTGGGCAGAGGTAAATAGGATGGTATTTAACTCTGATAAATTTGAATCAATAAATTATGGAGACAGAGAAGGAAAGCTATATGCATATAGGGGACCTAATAATGAGACAATCACAAATAAGGAAGCAGTTAAAGACCTTGGTGTGATGATGAATAGGAACATGTTATGCAATGATCAAATAGCAATTCTATTGGCAAAATGTAAAGCAAAAATGGGAGTGTTGTTACGGCACTTCAAAACAAGAAAAGCTGAACACATGATTATGCTTTATAAAACATATGTTCGTAGTCCACTTGAATATTGCAATATGATATGGTACCCACACTATCAAAAGGATATTTCACAAATGGAGAGTGTACAAAGGTCCTTTACAGCTAAAATAGAAGAAGTTAAGGACCTTGACTACTTGCAAAGACTACAATCATTAAAATTATATAGTCTAGAAAGGAGAAGAGAACGCTACATGATAATTCAGGCATGGAAACAGATAGAAGGAATTACCGAAAACATCATGGAGCTAAAAATATCAGAAAGAGCAAGCAGAGGTAGATTAATAGTGCCCAAAACTATACCAAGAAAAGTAAGGAAAGCATACAGGACATTAATCCACTACGCACCAGCATCGATAATGCAGCGTCTATTCAATGCGTTACCAGCTCATCTGAGGAATATATCAAGAGTGAGCGTAGATGTGTTTAAGAATAAGCTCGACAAATATCTCAGCTGCATCCCAGACCATCCAAGACTGGAAGATGCAAAATATACCGGAAGATGTACTAGCAACTCTCTGATAGACATTAGAGGTGCCTCACACTGAGGGACCTGGGGCAACCCGAACAAGATGTAAGGTCTGTAAGGTAAGGTCTCTCTCTCTCTCTCTCTCTCTCTCTCTCTCTCTCTCTCTCTCTCTCTCTCTCTCTCTCTCTCTCTCTCTCTCTCTCTTATATGGATCACCCTTTCCCAACCCTGTTAGTCACGAAGTGAATCTTTCCAGGAAAATGAAGTCAGATTGTAGAGCCACTCAGACCCTCAGAAAATACTGTGGACCTACATAGTCTCTCCATTACTTTGTGTCTTCCTCTGTGTTTTTTTGTTTGTTTCTTTGCCTGGGTTCTGTCATCTCGCTGGTTTCCCACTGCGTTGCGAAGACTTCGAGAGCCTGTGGCTTCTGGTGGGGACTAGGAGCCAATTAGTGCTGGACGCACTCGAGCAGCTGCGATTCCTAAAAAGAAGATTAACGTTTATTTTGGGTCTCAAAAAGTGATGTCGATTTGCAAGTGATTCGGGCTGCATAATTAAATGCAAAGGACACTTATAGATTCCTACTACTAAAATGGGTTTATTTGCTTCACTTACACATTTTATTTTGGAAATGTAGCCCTTTTTTAACAAAACTGTTAAAAAAAACAGCCAAAAACGATGTATAGTTTTATGAGCCAACAACAGAAGATTAAGGACAATTAAAATGTTTTAGGTTACCCTGACAATAAGACCTACTACGGCCATTTTAATATTCAGTAAAACTGTTTATTCTTCACATATACCCTTTATTTTTGGCTCATAATCATTTCTTTCAAAAGGCATTTAGATAAAAATAATGAGTAATTCCCAAGTATGGACACGCTATTAGGACAATTGAAATCCTAGGTCCGTTTTCCAATCTCTTTGAGCTTCTCGTTTTCTATTTGCAAGGGGAGCTACCTTAAATCTCAAACCCCCTTACGTCTTGTCGCAATAACAACATCCCACCCGATACGAACCATACCCACCCACTCCATCTCATCCGACAGACTCATCCCCATTCCAATAAAGCCTGGAGACCCATCCTATCCCATCCTATTCAATCCCATCCCATTAACAGGACGGCCTCTCTCTCTCTCTCTCTCTCTCTCTCTCTCTCTCTCTCTCTCTCTCTCTCTCTCTCTCTGCAGAGTCAACTCACCTTTCGAACCAGTTGATGATGATGATGATGATGAAGACGGCATTCGTATTCGAATATGAATCTGGATTTCCCGGAAGCTGTGCTGCAGCCTATACCGTCATTAATCACATATAATCCGTCGGGATTTGTCCCCCATGGGCCGAAATCCATTCCTGAACTGAACGCTCTTTAAGGGAGGGAGATTTCAATCATTTTGTTCCCCTGAAAGAAAATCACCCACGTGATTTCATGAAGGATTTACTTGAATAAGTTAAGAATTCACTCGGGGATTGCTTAGCAATTACCTGGGGATTACTTTGGTATTACTTGGCTATTACCCTGGGATTACATGGTGATGGGCCAGTGATGGTTTCGCTTCTGTACCCAGTTAGAGAGAGAGAGAGAGAGAGAGAGAGAGAGAGAGAGAGAGAGAAAGCAACAACAGTAATCCCACTTCACACTCGTCAACTCTAAATTCCTACGAGTGACGAAAGATAAGAAGAAGAAGAAGAAGAAAATAACCCTCGTCTTATTCCATCTCCAACCACCCAACTTCCAAACGCAGGTTCAACGTCTTTGATGAATAGTATCCATTAACTGGATCAAACCCTTTTTGAGTGAATCCTTCAGCAATCCCCTTACCCCCTACCCCAAAGGGTATGGAGGATCGGAGGAAGGGGGTGAGGGGGAGGGGAGTTAGATAAGCTGGAAATGAGATAAACATTGATCTTATGAAGTAACTTCAATTGACAGGTGGACGAACTTGATCCAAGTTGAAAAGTCTCGAACTTTGCCTAATAGGCCTCCCCTGGGATAGTTCAAGGAACTCCAATTTCCATCAAAAACATGGAAAAGGGAGCTTGATTTTATCCCCAGATATAAAAAGGAACCGAAATTAAGTAGCGGAAGCCCCATATAGATATCATTGAGATCAGAGTTGAAAGTGGAAAGAGAAATGCGAAGTTGAGTCTTGTCAAAAACTAGTCTGCTTGAGGGAAGGTCATTCTGGGTCACTCTGTATCATTCTGGCTGATCCCCTGTTCCCAAGAGGCTAAAAGGAAGCACTTTAAGGGGCTCGGGGAACATAGAAGAAGGCAGGGAGAACCATGTAGCAGGGACCAGTGAGTATGAAGGGCTACTCAAACTTTCTGATGGTCAAGTTCTTGATTTTCATAAATTCTTGTTGGTTTATAAAACTGGATCATCGAAAATTCAACTGTTATATTTATAATTTATTTATTCATAATTTTATTAATTTATCATATTTTTCCTTCTCCCACAACTTAGTTTTTCTTTCTACATTTCCTGTTATCTTCAGAAACTCCTTTCAAATGGACACCTTCATTCTTTGGAAGCTGGAATTCCAAGTCAGTGGCCCCTGTGAGCTTACTTCATATGAATAGGCGTCTGTCATAAATCCTCAATGTATTTAGTACCATAATGAAGCCCTGGCATTCCTACACTCTCTGGTGCTCCACACGCTTCATTTCCAAAGCAGGGGACTCGCCATTTCCCAACATAACTCGAGTCCTCGCTGGAAGCTCAAGTGGTTTAGTGACGCAGCACACACAAGTGAATATTTTATCCGCTGCTTCCTATGCAGTTCCAGGTGGCCTGGATCATCCTCTCTCCATTCGAGAGTGAAACGACTCTCATATCGTTTTTAGAATAGGACCGAGATGCAGATGAATGATGAACGAATGATGAATGAACAATGAACACACTTCGCTTCCCCGAGTACCCGAATACAGATGAACAAAGGGTAAATGCAGATTTTGCAGAGGACTGAGCTATATCCCGAGGGAAAGTCAGAATAAACAAGAATGGACAAAGCGGAACAATTGCCGGCACAACCAAGAAAAAAAAGAAGCTCTATAATGAAAACGGTATAAAATGGAACAAAACTAAGCTAAATTAGCCCGGAACGAAAAATAAGACTGGAACAAGTATGAATGAAATGGAAAATGTCTAGCCATTTAAAAAGAAAAAAAAAATACGTAAAATAGAAATGGAACAAATATGAACGGAAGCGAAAAAGAACTATCTCGGACACCTCGTCACCTATTCCTGTTTCAGACGCGGTTCATACAGGGACTAATTATACAGTGGTTGGCAACAACGAAATCCAATTACAGGTAAGTTGATAACAACGGGCTCTCTGCCTACATTCTGTTCCATTGTCAAGGGAACAAAAGGGCGTAACGGACATAAATGGCCTCAGTACCACACATTGTAATAGTTTCTCTCTCTCTCTCTCTCTCTCTCTCTCTCTCTCTCTCTCTCTCTCTCTCATTGCATCCAATTCCCAGCAGCTGGGATAATTGACAAGACACGAGCCCTGGCTTACCTACAAGAAGATTGATGGAATAGAAATAATTTCCCGGGAGGTGTCCTTCCTCACCTGTCCAGTCATGAGCAAATTGACCCCTTATGAAGACTGATGTTGGCTATGACCTCCCGTCACCTCAAAAGGTCAGTTATTCTTCGGTACCATTTTGTCTTCAGTTGTGCTCTTTGGGTGATTTATTTGTATTATTTTTTCCTGTCTGTCAACCTATTTTATAGTTTTCCTGGTTGCATCCTGAATCCTTAGTAGTCCATCACTTTACTCACTATGTGCGCTGTTTCTAGGATTACACTTTTCTGCAGGAGTCCTGGAGCTACTTCAGCATCCACATAGTTCTTCCAGGTTCCTTTCCAGGGAACTTTGGATCGCCCTACGGGTAATATTATCGAGACTTCTCACCTGGTGAAATATAACTTTAAACGATGATTTCAATAATATTTTTAGGCTCGTCGTCGCTTTCAACTGGCAATCGATATTGACAGGAGTCATTCCATGCGGTATCTTTGCAAAAATTTCTTTTATATGTTCATAATTTTAAAGAATACATGCATATACAAAATTGTAAATATCAAATACTTAGTATCTATTTAATTTGAATATTAACAGTCGAGGAATAATCGACAAATACCTCACCTTCGTTTCTTCAAAAATATGACTTGCTTAGGGATTTCGTATCTTTGAAGATATTACGTATGAAAAACTGATATGGCGGAAGATATCTGAGCAATAATGGAAAACTCGATTGAGGTCTGAGAGATGAATAAGAACCATTTTTAGGGTCCAGAATGAATTGGTTTTTGGTTTTATTCAATTTATACATTTTCGTGAATTATTTGAGTGAATAACTTGAGTTGATAAAGTTGTTTCTTCAAATAAAGTGCCTAGGCCTATCAGCTTTGGATTCTTTAGGCCTACAGATATTAAAATCTTAAGCAAACTGGGAATTCATTTTGCCATCCATGAATGGCATGAATTCATGAAGGTTTTACCTTCAAATGAAGCGATTAGGCCTATTTGTCTATGCTTCATTAGTCATAAAACTTTCATTAAACTGAAATTCCATTTTCAATCTCGCTTTCTTTGTAAATTTTCCTTCGTAATTTTCCTACATAAGGCAAACTCCAAAACTTTTATACGTCCATTTCTTACCACTTGCTCAAAATTCCACCCCACCCCGCCCGCCCATCCATCCTCACACAGCAATTTCCAGAAAATAGAATTCTCAGGCTTCAACAGCCGTAAAATTGGGGATTTTTCTCCCATGAAGAGAAATTGACAGACTGTCAACTGTCTCTGTTATTATAGTGGCTTCGTGTGTAGCCAAGTTACCTCTCCCCCAGGGTAGCAAAACCGTGGAAAGTAGACCTATGTATTATATACTCCTGTTTTGTTACCTCTCTCTCTCTCTCTCTCTCTCTCTCTCTCTCTCTCTCTCTCTCTCTCTCTCTCTCTCCTCTTTACGTGCAACAGTATATCGCGAGCAATCAATAGGTGATCTATATCTTTGTTTTGGAATCCCGGGAACTGGAGCGTAGGAATATAATTGACGATATTCATAGGGACTTAGTTATGGCTAACAAGAGTCGAATGACAAACGCTTATGTCGTTCTCACTTTGTTATTAAATCTGTTATTCATTATTGAGTGATATTGGATGTCTGTTCATGAACGTCTAATCTTACGATAGTTGCTGCTTATACGCCATGATTAGAACCAGACAGAAAAAGTATAAGAGTGTCCAGAGAGACGAATTGAAAGCCTTGAAACGAATGTAAACAGACTCTTCTTCTCCTTCGGTTCCTGTGCAGGATTCCAGGTCACTTCAGGTCCTAGAAACAAAATGTATGAATGACAAAAAAAACTTTTTTTCTCTCTAGAACTTGAAAACAAAGACCGGAAGCAACACTTAGATTCTGAAATCTAAACCCTGAACTTTCTCTCCACAATTAAAAAAAGGCTTTTTTTAGGCTTTTAAAAAAAGGCTAAAGTCTTTGTAAGAGCCATTTATTTTTCGAGACAATATCAGCTTGCTTTCACTGCAGGCGAATAATCGCTCGTTCGAAGTTGGTATCAGGGAAGGAGTAGCTGGATATAAACAAAATGCCTTCTGCGCTTTCAAGAATTACTTCTTTGTAGAAAAAGACACAATAATAATATATTCCTTCATATCTATCAAAATTAACAAGAAAAATATAAAATTCGTAATATACTCCAAGGAAGTATCATTAAATTCCTTCTTCTTGAAGAAAGAGAAGAAGACTATGCATAAATCGAAGACGTCCTGAAGCCCTGATGAAGCCTTGATGCATCTTGCAACGAGACTTTGCAACGCAAAACTTGCAAGTGGGACTTTTGGGAAAGGAAAAGTGAGAAAATGCAAAGTAGATTTTTTATTTATTTTTTCTCTTCTTTGGATGTATTTTCTTTCATTTCTAGTTTTCTAAAAGGGAAAATATTCTTCCGGCTTTGTCAGTCCGTCTGCACGTGTTTCTGTCCACACTTTTTTCTGTCAGCTCTTTTTTTTTATGTCCGCACTTTTGCTCTCCGTACTCAGATCTTAGAACATACCGAGCTAGAGGGCTGCAAATTGGTATGTTGATCATCCACCCTCCAATCATTAAACATACCACAGGGCAGGGATTAAAGTTTCATGGGCCGTGGCTCATGCAGCATTAGTATGTCGAGACCACCGAAAGATGGATCCGTTTTTGGTGGCCTAGATTATGTTATACGCTGTAGAGAAAACTCTATTGCGCAGAGGAAACATATTTATCCTTCCTGTCTCTTGGGCGATTTGGAGGAACCAAAATGATAAGTGTTTTTGTAAGTGAGAGAGAGAGAGAGAGAGAGAGAGAGAGAGAGAGAGAGAGAGAGAGAGAGAGAGAGAGAGAGAGAATGTCCTATGCCTTGCAAATGCAAAAACCAGAGCTAGTTTCCGTGTAACCCAAGAGTGTTTCTTATGTAATCTAATCGCCGTGTGTACCTGTCTATGTGTATGTATACTTATGCATATATACACATATTTGTGTATGTGTGATATGTAAAGGAATACTTCTATACACGGAATAAGTATTCATTAGCACCTTTCCCTGATAAAACCTATATTAACACATCTCTCCTTACCATAATTATATATTCACTACATTTTTCCATTCAGTCGAATTCCTTCATTATTCCCTCCTTTATTCAGTCTCTCTTTATTCCCTCCTTTATTCATTCTGTCTCTATTCCCTCAGTTATTCAGTCCAATTATTCAGACTCTCTCTCTTCCCTCCTTTATTCAGTTTCTCTCTGTTACCTCCTTTATTCAGTCTCTCTCTCTCTTTTAATATCCTCCTTTATTCAGTCTCTCTCTATTTCCCCATTATCTCTCTTTGCCCTACTCACCCCCACTACCTGTGCTAGCATTGTTTACATCCCACTTGACAAGCCCCCCCCCCCTCCCCCCATTCCCTGGTTGAAGCTTGCTGATAACATTAATGGGACAATTTGCAACAGAGAGAGAGAGAGAGAGAGAGAGAGAGAGAGAGAGAGAGAGGGGGGGGGGGGGGGGGGGGGGGCTTAATTATTACTGTAATCATGTAAAAATTTAAAGAAATTACGGAGAAAATACATCACTGGCAATTTTGGACCAAAGTTGCCGCTTAGTCGAATATTCCATATTCCAAATCTGACATAAATTGTAATAAATTTCGTACATTTTTTTATCTGCTATATTTTCTTTTAACGCTTTTATTGTGAAATGCGGCTTCCCTTTTTATTCATCTTTTATGTTTTCATATATTTTTTTAAATAGATCTTTATTTCTGTTGTGAACTATTATTCAATTATTTTTAAATTTCTCCCTAAAACCGATTTTTTTAATTAGTTTTTAAAGGCAAATTTCATCATGATCTAGTATAATATCTCATGGCAGTTGTTAGTATAGCTTTTTCTGAGTCAGAGAGAGAGAGAGAGAGAGAGAGAGAGAGAGAGAGAGAGAAATTCAGTGCTTAAAACCTACAATGCTTCCCCCATTACTGACAAGTATTGCTAATAAAATCTTTCAAGTTTTTTTGTATCAACTCCCTCCAGTATATTTTGTGTGAGAGAGACTCTCTCTCTCTCTCTCTCTCTCTCTCTCTCTCTCTCTCTCTCTCTCTCTCTCTCTCTCTCTCTCTCTCCAAAATCCTGTTAAGGATATCATTTCTTCCACTTTAGGTCAGCAGGTTATTCCAATGTATAGGCGTCAGGTATATACAAAAATATGTAATCTTTGATTATGGAAGTTGGAGGGTTAATGGAATACCCCCCTTTGACCTTTGACCCAAAGGGGTTTATGGTAGCCTTTCTTGACCTCTAACCGCATCTGCATAACCCAATTTGGGGTCGAGTCTCTCTTAAGTAAGAAGGACTTTGGCATCGCTAAAGGAATTGTGAATGGAAATGCTTGTCCCCCTACTGGAAAAGATGGGTTCGAATACAGGTCGGGGGAATACAGAGAGAGAGAGAGAGAGAGAGAGAGAGAGAGAGAGAGCAAAGCCCGCGAAGGACATGGTATTACAACGGTTTCCATCAAGGAGATCAATGGTTTTATTGTATTTACTCTGAAAGGCCTCAGGGTCTAACGCATCTCGTTTCCCTTTTGTTTTTTTTAAACTCCTGTATTTGTTTTTTCAAATCATGTCAGCAAAATTCAGGATTTTTAAGGTTTGAATTACTTGAATTAAAAGGAAAAAAAAGTTTCTTTTTAATTGAAATATAGATGTTCAAAGCAAAGATTACCAGACCACTTTCAGGTATAGTGGAAAGTTGGAATTGGGATAATGAGATAAATGAATAAATTGAAGAATAATTTAAATAAACCAGATGGAAAGAAAAAGTGATTATTCAAACTGGTGTTATGAAAATGCATGTAAAATTAATAACAAAATTCATGTAGAATAATAACAAAGTGCATGTAGAATAAATAAAAATATAAAAAAAATGTGAGGATGCTACTAAGCACGTCACAATCTGAGTTTTTTTTTTTTTTTTTTTTTTTTTGTGAAAATCAATATAAACGGAAGTAAAAGAATGAAAGAATAATAAGGGTAAAGAGAGGAAAGCTTAAAGAAAGGACTAGAGATAGACATAAAAGGAATAAAAGAGAAACAAGAGAGGAAGAGAGAAGACTGCGACGAAAGAAATGGCAGACCAAAGCGAACATTAGACCAACACTTTGAACCGAAAGAGGAAAGATGAAAATCATCTGATTCAACAGAAAGACGAAGCCAAGATTAGAAATATCTCTTTTGCAAATCCCCCTTTCTTATGGTGGGGGAGGGGGGATGGGTGGGAGGAGGGCGTTTTCCACCGATCTGCTAAAGGGAGCGGATGAGGAGAGGCGAAGATAGAAAGCTCTGACAGTTTTCCTTTTCACGAGCAAAAACTGCGTTTAAAGTGTGCTAACAGTTCTCCATTTTTGGTTTCTGTTGAGGCAAATTGTCCGAGATGGGTCCTGCGATGGAAGTCGTGGGTGAAATGGGGTGAATTTGGACCGTTTTCAAATTGGGAAAGAGTAGGAAGTTCCGTTAAATTTTTGGGGCATTTAACATTCGCAATGGGTCACCAAATGATTTTCTCTGTTACGACCTAAAACACTGTTGGCTTTCGTGTTGAGAGAGAGAGAGAGAGAGAGAGAGAGGAGAGAGGGCAAAGAATCCTTTCGAAATTGGAAAAACTACCCAAAAATAAATATTCATAACATCATATAAACGAAATCTTTTAAAATCAGACTTCTAGGTACGATTTTTGGAAGCATAAATTAATCCCGATGGGCGAGGGGGGTAGGGGGGAGGAGGTTGAGTTTTATGACATCTTAATTGGGCAGGAGAATAAAATATACGTTGTAATACTGTACCCAGGCATATTTACATTATGCACTTCATGTTGCTCTCTCGTTTTCAAAAGGTTCCAGATCTACCCATATACTGGGAACTTCTAAATGAACTCCCAATCTATTATATAATCCATTCTTTATGTTGGTCTCTCTCTCTCTCTCTCTCTCTCTCTCTCTCTCTCTCACTCTCTCTCTCTCTCTCTGCTTCTGCCGGGGTCTCCCCAGAACTCCAGGACACCGAACAGGACCCCAGTGTTAAATCCTATGCCCTCTGGGAAAGATTTTAAGGAATTCCGTTTCAAGGAAGAAGAAGAAGAAGAATTTCTGGGAAATTCTTCTTCCGGGATCTCTGTTTCAAATCTCAAATTTACTTTTGTTTGTAATTATCAGAAAATCCTGGTCAAGTCTTGTCCAGGGAGCGATTAATCTCCAGTGAAAGGCCGGAAGTGAGAGAGAGACCTTACCTTACCTTACAGTCCTTACAGTTCGTTCGGGTTGCCCCAGGTCCCTCAGTGTGAGGCGCCTCTAATGTCTACCAGAGAGTTGCTAGTACATCTTCCGGTATATTTTGCATCTTCCAATCTTGGATGGTCTGGGATGCAGTTTAGATATTTGTCGAGCTTATACTCAAACACATCTACGCTCACTCCTGATATATTCCTCAATGAGCTGGCAACGCATTGAACTAGACGCTGCATTATCGATGCTTGGTGCGTAGTGGATTAATGTCCTGTGTGCTTTCCTTATTTTCCTGGTATAGTTTTGGGCACTATTAATCTACCTCTGCTTGCTCTTTCTGATATTTTTAGTTCCATGATGTTTTCTGCTATTCCTTCTATCTGTTTCCATGCCTGAATTATCATGTAGCGTTCTCTTCTCCTTTCTAGACTATATAATTTTAAGGATTGTAGTCTTTCCCAGTAGTCAAGGTCTTTAACTTCTTCTATTCTAGCTGTAAAGGACCTTTGTACACTCTCTATTTGTGCAATATCCTTTTTGATAGTGTGGGTACCATATCATATTGCAATATTCAAGTGGACTACGAACATATGTTTTTTATAAAGCATAATCATGTGTTCAGCTTTTTCTTGTTTTGAAGTGGCCGTGACAACATTCCCATTTTTGCTTTACATTTTGCCAACCAGAATTGCTATTTGATCATTGCATAACAATATTCCTATTCTCATCACACCAAGATCTTTAACTGTTTCCTTATTTGTGATTTGTCTCATTATTAGGTCCCCTATATGCATATAGCTTTCTTTCTCTGTCTCCATAATTTATTGATTCAAATTTATCAGAGTTAAATACCATCCTATTTACCTCTGCCCAATCATATACTTTGTAAGGTCTCTTTGTAGAGCGTTCCTATCTTCCATCACAAGTAATTTCTCTACTTATTCTTGTGTCATCTGCGAAACTACTCACTACCGAATCCTTAACATTACTGTCTATGTCTTCAATCATAATAACAAACAGTATTGCAGCTAACACCGTACCTTGTGGCACACCGGATATTACCTTGCTTCATCCGATTTCTCGTCGTTTGCAGTAACTATCTGTTTTCTGTTGTGTAAAAATTCTTTTAACCATCTTCCTACTTTATCCACGATATTGTGTTTTCTAATTTTCTTCGCTAATATATTATGGTCTACTTTGTCAAAAGCTTTTTGCAAAGTCTAGATAAACCACATCTGTTTCATTTCCGCTTTTCATATTTTTTGAATATGTTCTCACGGTGGACTAACAGTTGGGTTTGTGTACTTTTTCCGGGTACGAAAACCCATGTTTGTCCTTTATTAAACAAATTATTTTTTTATTAAATGTTTCATAAATATTTTTTCTTCATTACCCTTTTCATACACTTTCATAATATGTGATGTTAGAACTCCACAGGCCTATAATTTACTTGCCTCTAGTCTTGATCCATTTTGAATTAGGGGTAATATATGCTAATTTGTGCTCATCATAAATCTTGCCTGTATCTACACTTTGTCTTAATAATATTGCAAGTGGCTTTGCGATAGAATGAACTACTTTCTTTAACAAAATAGCAGGCACTCCATCGGGCCCTGCAGCAGCTCCGTTTTTTTAATTTCATTAATAGCCTGCATAATATCAGCTTCATTAATATCTATGTTAGCTAAATATTCACTATTTTTCATCTTACTTCTATATCATTATCTTCATTATCTATTCTAGGGGTGAATTCTCTCTTATATCGTTCTGCCAATATGTTGCAAATTTCCTTTTTTTTCATTCGTTAATCTCCCTTCAATTCTTAGAGGGCCAGTTTCTATTCTTCTTTTATTCATCTTCTTCGCATATAAGTATAAATAGTTTGGGGTTTTGCTTGATATTTAATAGGGTTTTTTCTTCCAAGTCCCGTTTTTCATTTTCTTTTGATTGTATAATCTTTTGTTCTGCATTTTCTATCTTACTTTTTAGTTCTATAACTTTCCATGCATTTTTTCTTTTGCAAGACCTTTTTTCCACTTTCTGATTTTCCTGGAACAAGATCCTTCTGTCTCTTGGTATGCATGACTGATGTTTCTATTTTTCTTCTTCGGTATATATCCACTATTTTCTCTAATATTTTTATATAATATCTCCGTATTTACCTTTTATGTCATCACTTACGGAAATGTTATCCCAATCTTGTTTAATTCTTCATTTATTTTTGACCATTTTATATTTTTACTGTAGAAAGTTATATTTTTTCCATATCCTTCCCACTTTTTCATTTCTTGCTTATCTCTGTTTTCACTTGCTTTGGAATGAACTGTTAATTCTATGACATTATGGTCTGAAATACTCGCATTATAACTATTATTTCTTTAACATAATTCATCTCGTTCAAAAACTACTAGGTCTAAAGTATTTTCCTTTCTTGTTGGCAGGTGATTTATTTGTTGAATGTTGTATTCTAGTAGCATATCTAATAGCTTTTCGAATTGCCTCTTATCTTCTGCACTACTATTACTCTCTTTTTTTTATATGTATAAGTACATCCACAATCTCCCTATTCGTTCTTTCCAGTCTACGAAAGGAAAAGTTGAAGTCTCCAGATAGGAGAATAGTCCAGTCCTTGAGATTTCTACATATATCATCCAATTTTTCTATTATTAAGTCAAACTCTTAAGTATTAGGAGGTCTATATATTACTATGTTCATTATTTTTCAGATTCAAATTCCTCTTACCGCTATTAGTTTCACATTCTGAGTTACTATATTTCTCATTTATTTTTCCTTGTTTTTTGTCTTTCCCATATATTGCGGTTCCATCTTGATTCCTATTTTTTCTATCTTGATCTATAAGTTTGGAACCCTTTTATTTATTTGATCATCATTCCCAGTCTCTTGGGAATACCAGGTTTCACTTACATTCATTATATCTATTTTCTTTTCACTTTGGGTTAGTTCTTCTAAGTACTCTATTTTTTCTTTTTGAGTTACTCGCAACTAAAACCCTGCGCATTCATCACTATGATGGTTTGCGTGTTTTCTCCTTCATTTAATATTGGTAATAATAAGGATTTTCCCATGTCTCTTTCCTGTTATGGTATGTTGTTCTGTTTTTTTTTTCATTTCCAGAAATTCTGACATTAAAAAAATCCAACTTTTCCATAATATTTATTCTTCCTTCATCATAATTATTCATTTTGTGTCTGAATCTGCAATTTTTCTCCATATCTGCAATATCCTCTTGCATAATAAAAAACAGTTATTATCTCTTGAGTAGAATCTTGGAGCTGATGCTTCGAAATTTTTTGCTGACACCTCTGCATATCTCGTTGATGGCTTGTTTTTTTTTCCTTTTACCTGATATTCTTCATTCCTCTCTTTTATTGTTTCTTTCTTATTTTGGATTTTATTACTTGATTGGTTATAATATATCTGATTATGTTTCATGGCTACAGGGTGCATATATTTTACATTTTTTGTCGAACTTACATCCTTTTCCTTCTTTTAGGTTTTTGTTTTTTTTTTGCATATTTTTTGGATGTAGATCTCTGCAATCATCCTCATAGCCATCTAGGTATGCACATTTACCATATATTTCATAGTTGTGACATACCTTAGGATGTTTGTAGTAACATTTTTTCTCCAAATCTGCAATTCCCTCTTTTTTTCAAAAGGTTGTTGCAGACTTTGTCCTTTTTGTCTATTTTTTCCTCTTTCCCGTCATGTGTAGATCTGGGTAGAGCCTTTTCGGGATTTTTCTTTGTGTTGTCTATCGTAATTTATTTCTTCGTATGTATGCTGCTTTTATAGCCTCATATGTAGTATCAATGAGTATCTCTGCATCCATACTTTTATCTTGTTCTTTGTTTTTCCTTATCTTTTTCTGTCATTTCAGTTTTGTTTACTTCTCTTCCGTTTCCTCTTTCTTCTTCTTCTTCTTCTTCTTCTTCCTCTTCCTCTTCTTCTTCTTCTTCATCCTCAACTATTTGTACATTCAATCTTGATTTAATAACATTGTCTATCCATGGTAGACATGTTGAGCAAAAAATTTCTTGTGTCTTTTCTCATATCTTGCATTACCTCAGCACACTGTGGATGGGTCGAATGTTGCATGCAGCACATTTTCTGATTAGGTTTTGTGGATTAACTATGCTATACCACACCTTACACAGTTTTACATGCTTTTGGCATTC
Source organism: Macrobrachium nipponense (assembly GCF_015104395.2). NCBI lineage: Eukaryota > Metazoa > Arthropoda > Malacostraca > Decapoda > Palaemonidae > Macrobrachium > Macrobrachium nipponense. Next base: position 1,397,651 of record NC_087223.1, read on the forward strand.
TTTTCCTAATGCATCAATTAGGATATTCACAAGGTTTCACCTTATTCATTTTCTTTGTCGGAATATGTTGGTTTTATGTATATTTTCTTTATGAGTCTCTTGACCACTTGGATTTTATTTGGAACTTCTTCAATTATTTTCAAGATGTTTTCAGTTGATTTGTTCCAGTTTGAAGGATTATATCCTTCTAATATATCTATGAATGCTTTTGTATCTTTTTGGTTAGGACTGTTGCTGATCTTACTGCCAGTTGGTACTTACTGCCATCTTGTTCTGATTTACAGTATTTCACTTGATAAACTAACTTAGAAGACGCTTTATCCTACTATTTTCACACTAATCTTATCACCGATAGTTCACGAACACTTCTAGATATTTCTCAAATTCTAGACGTATGTTAAACTTGTGATATCTGTTGATTAATCTGACTTCGCGCAGGAACGTCTCACTAAGCAAGATGGCTACTACTAGAGAGAGAGAGAGAGAGAGAGAGAGAGAGAGAGAGAGAAATCGGGTTATGTCTCTCGAATCTCGTCTGGGAGAAAAAATCATTTTGACATTCATTGCAAGGGACTGGGTTCTCTCTCTCTCTCTCTCTCTCTCTCTCTCTCTCTCTCTCTCTCTCTCTCTCTCTGTCCTTAGATGGAAAGGGAGTCTTTCTCCCCCCTTCCCCCAACATCTAACACCCTCACCCTGCCACCCAGGGGCGCCAAACAAGACCCATAATCTCCCAATTTCCGTATTAACTCTCTAAACGGCAGAGGTGATAATAAGATCACAAGATGGCGTCTCTCCAATCAAGGGATTCTGAGGTCTCCAATTTTCCTGAATGGGTAGGTTTTGTTGTTGGGAAATGTTTTATACTCTCTCTCTCTCTCTCTCTCTCTCTCTCTCTCTCTCTCTCTCTCTCTCTGTCATGTGAAGAGAGGCAATTTGATTCTTAAGTATGAGAAGGAAAAATATGGAAAAGGAATTTCCAAATGACTGGCGATACAGTTATTCCAATCAGAAGACAGTTTCTATAAATCTATAAAAAGCAAAAAACAAAGGAATCATTTCTGTATAATTGGGGGATGGAGCAAACAGTCAT
>NC_087223.1:1399240-1416740 GCF_015104395.2 Macrobrachium nipponense
CAAACTTGAGCTCACAGAATTGAATAATTCATTTGCAGACTTTGCTTCAAACAGAGAGAGAGAGAGAGAGAGAGAGACCTTACCTTACAGACCTTACACTTCGTTCGGGTTGCCCAGGTCCCTCAGTGTGAGGCGCCTCTAATGTCTACCAGAGAGTTGCTAGTACATCTTCCGGTATATTTTGCATCTTCCAATCTTGGATGGTCTGGGATGCAGTTTAGATATTTGTCGAGCTTATTCTTAAACACATCTACGCTCACTCCTGATATATTCCTCAGATGAGCTGGCAACGCATTGAATAGACGCTGCATTATCGATGCTGGTGCGTAGTGGATTAATGTCTGTGTGCTTTCCTTATTTTCCTGGTATAGTTTTGGGCACTATTAATCTACTTCTGCTTGCTCTTTCTGATATTTTTAGTTCCATGATATTTTCTGTTATTCCTTCTATCTGTTTCCATGCCTGAATTATCATGTAGCGTTCTCTTCTCCTTTCTAGACTATATAATTTTAAGATTGTAGTCTTTCCCAGTAGTCTAGGTCCTTAACTTCTTCTATTCTAGCTGTAAAGGACCTTTGTACACTCTCTATTTGTGCAATATCCTTTTGATAGTGTGGGTACCATATCATATTGCAATATTCAAGTGGCACTACGAACATATGTTTTATTAAAGCATAATCATGTGTTCAGCTTTTCTTGTTTTGAAGTGCCGTAACAACATTCCCATTTTGCTTTACATTTTGCCAACAGAATGGCTATTTGATCATTGCATAACATGTTCCTATTCATCATCACACCAAGGTCTTTAACTGCTTCCTTATTTGTGATTGTCTCATTATTAGGTCCCCTATATGCATATAGCTTTCCTTCTCTGTCTCCATAATTATTGATTCAAATTTATCAGAGTTAAATACCATCCTATTTACCTCTGCCCAATCATATACTTTGTTAAGGTCTCTTTGTAGAGCGTTCCTATCTTCATAAGTAATTTCTCTACTTATTCTTGTGTCATCAGCGAAACTACTCACTACCGAATCCTTAACATTACTGTCTATGTCTTCAATCATAATAACAAACAATATTGCAGCTAGCACCGTACCTTGTGGCACACCGGATATTACCTTGGTTTCATCCGATTTTCTCATCGTTGCAATAACTATCTGTTTTCTGTTGTGTAAAAATTCTTTTAACCATCTTCCTACTTTATCTACGATATTGTGTTTTCTAATTTTCTTTTGCTAATATATTATGGTCTACTTTGTCAAAAGCTTTTGCAAAGTCTAGATAAACCACATCTGTTTCATTTCCGCTTTTCATATTTTTGAATATGTTCTCACGGTGGACTAACAGTTGGGTTTGTGTACTTTTTCCGGGTACGAAACCGTGTTGTCCTATATTAACAAATTATTTTTTTTATTAAATGTTTATAATATTTTTCTTCATTACCCTTTCATACACTTTCATAATATGTGATGTTAGACTCACAGGCCTATAATTACTTGCCTCTAGTCTTGATCCACTTTTGAAAGTAGGGGTGATATATGCTAATTTGTGCTCATCATAAATCTTGCCTGTATCTACACTTTGTCTTAATAATATTGCAAGTGGCTTTGCGATAGAATGAACTACTTTCTTTAACAAGATAGCAGGGACTCAATCCGGCCCGTGGCAGCAGCTCCATTTTTAATTTCATTAATTGCCTGCACAATATCAGCTTCATTAATTTCTATGTCAGCTAAATATTCACTATTTTCGTCCCTTACTTCTATATCATTATCTTCATTATCTATTCTAGGGGTGAATTCTCTCTTATATCGTTCTGCCAGTATGTTGCAAATTTCCTTTTTTTCATTCGTTTAATCTCCCTTCAATTCTCAGAGGGCCTATTTCTATTCTTCCTTTATTCATCTTCTTCGCATATGAGTATAATAGTGTTTGTTTTGCTTGATATTTAATAGGGTTTTTTCTTCCAAGTCCCGTTTTTCATTTTCTTTTGATTGTATAATCTTTTTGTTCTGCCATTTTTCTATCTTACTTTTTAGTTCTATAACTTTCCATGCATTTTTTTCTTTTGCAAGACCTTTTTTCCACTTTCTGATTTTCTGGAACAAGATCCTTCTGTCTCTTGGTATGCATGAATGATGTTTTACTTTTCTTCTTCGGTATATATTTATCCACTATTTTCTCCAATCTTTTATATAATATCTCCGTATTTACCCTTATGTCATCACTTACGAAATGTTTATCCCAATCTTTGTTTAATTCTTCATTAATTTCTGACCATTTTATATTTTTACTGTAGAAGTTGTATTTTCCATATCCTTCCCACTTTTTCATTTCTTGCTTATCTCTATTTTCACTTGCTTTGGAATGAACTGTTAATTCTATGACATTATGATCTGAAATACTCGCATTATAAACTATTATTTCTTTAACATAATTCATCTCGTTCACAAATACTAGGTCTAAAGTATTTTCCTTTCTTGTTGGCAGGTGATTTATTTGTTGAATGTTGTATTCTAGTAGCATATCTAATAGCTTTTCAAATTGCCTCTTATCTTCTGCACTACTATTACTCTCTTTTTTATATGTATAAGTACAACCACAGTCTCCTATTCGTTCTTTCCATTCCCACGAAAGGGAAAGTTGAAGTCACCAGATGGAGAAATAGTCCAGTCCTTGTGATTTCTACATATATCATCCAATTTTTCTATTATTAAGTCAAACTCTTTAGTATTAGGAGGTCTATATATTACTATGTTCATCAATTTTTCAGATTCAAATTCTACCGCTATTAGTTCACATTCTGAGTTACTATATTTCTCATATATTTTTTCCTTTTTGTTGTTTTTTGTCTTTCCCATATATTGCGGTTCCCCCTTGATTCCTATTTTTTTCTATCTGATCTATAAGTTTGGAACCCTTTTATTTGATCATCATTTCCGCCCCCCAGTCTCTTGGGAATACCAGGTTTTCACTTATATTCATTATATCTATTTTCTTTTCATTTTGGGTTAGTTCTTCTAAGTACTCTATTTTTCTTTTTGAGTTACTCGTAACTAAACCCTGCGCATTCATCACTATGATGGTTTGCGTGTTTTCTCTTCATTTAATATTGGTAGTAATAAGGATTTTCCCATGTCTCTTTGCCTGTTCTGGTATGTTGTTCTTTTTTTCATTTCCAGAAATTCTGACATTAAAAAATCCAACTTTTCCATAATATTTGATCTTCCTTCATCATAATTATTTATTTTGTGTCTGAATCTGCAATTTTCTCCGTTTCTGCAATATCCTCTTGCATAATAAATACAGTTATTATCTCTTGAGTAGAATTTCGGAGCTGGATGCTTTGAACTTTTTTGCTGACACCTCTGCATATCTCATTGGTGGTTTGCTTTTCTCTTTTACCTGATATTCTTGATTTCTCTCTTTATTTGTTTCTTTCTTATTTTGGATTTTATTACTTGGTTGGTTATTTATTTGATTATGATCATGGCTACAGGGTGGGTGCATATATTTGCATTTTTTGTCGAACTTACATCCTTTCCTTCTTTAGGTTTTTACATATTTTTGGATGCAGATCTCTGCAATCATCCCCATAGCCATCTAAGTATGCACATTTACCATATATTTCATAGTTTTGACATACCTTAGGATGTTTGTAGTAACATCTTTCTCCAAATCTGCAATTCCCTCTTTTCAAAAGGTTGCAGATTTTGTCTTTCTTGTCTATTTTTTCCTCTTCCCGTCATTGTGTAGATCTGGGTAGAGCCTCTTCGGGATTTGCTTTTCTGTTGTCATATCGTAAAAATTTATTTCTTCGTAGGTATGCTGTTTTATTGCCTCATATGTAGTATCAATGAGTATCTCTGCATCCATACTTTTATCTTGTTCTTTGTTTTCCTTATTTTTTTCTGTCATTTCATTTTTGTTTACTTCTCTTCCGTTTTCCTCTTCTTCTTTTCTTCTTCTTCTTCCTCTTCCTCTTCTTCTTCATCCTCAACTATTTGTACATTCAATCTTGATTTAATAACATTGTCTATCCATGATAGACATGTTGAACAAAAAATTCTTGTATCTTTTCTCAAATCTTGCATTACCTCAGCACACTGTGGATGGGTCGGAATGTTGCATGCAGCACATTTTCTGATTAGGTTTTGTGGATTGACTATGCTATACCAAACCTTACCAGTTTGCATGCTTTTGGCATTCTTTTTCTAATGCATCAATTAGGATATTCACAAGATTCACCTTATTCATTTTCTTTGTCGGAATATGTTGGTTTATGTATATTTTCTTTATGAGTCTCTTGACCACTTGGATTTTATTTGGAACTTCTTCAATTATTTTCAAGATGTTTTCATTAGATTTGTTCCAGTTTGAAGGATTATATCCTTCTAATATATCTATGAATGCTTTTGTATCTTTTTGGTTAGGACTGTTGCTGATTTCATAGATGAGAAATGCCAGTTCCCTTCCTGCTACCTCATCGTATTGCGAATCTGCCAAGCAAGCTAAATTACGCCACCTTTTCCCGCAGTTGGAAAGAGAGAGAGAGAGAGAGAGAGAGAGAGAGAGAGAGAGAGAGAGATTCTGTTCACTATCACACACTACAGCCGTATATCCATGATTTATGAATACAGTACATGATGATGCAACACTATATTTATGGTTCTGCTAAAGCCATCACGTACTGTAGCCTTATTTCCAGGCATAAGAGTATAGTGCAGAACGATGAAACACTATATTTCTGATTCCTCTTTGCTATCACACACTATAACCGTATTTCCATGACTTAGGAATATAGTGCATGATGATGCAACACTTTATTTACATAACTGTATGGCGTAACGTGATAAAACACTGTATTTATCTCTTTATTTATCATTCCCATACACTATCAAGCACTGTAGCCATTTGGACCAGCGCAGAGGCGAGTGTATGCATAACGTAAACAAGATTTGGGTCAAGATAAAAGAATCCACCTCCTCCACAAACAATGTTGTGGAGTCAGTTGTGAAATGTAAATGAATATAACAACTGGCTGACTGTATTTCTGCTTTGCGGTTTTGATCCCTAACAACTATCAGTCGTTTTACTTTGTGTGCGGGTGTTTGCAGAAGCTAATCACATGTAAACAATTATTTTGCTGTTAACAGCTCCCGAACATTTTAAATCTGGTATAATTATCTTGTGTTTGAGTGGGCCAGAAGTAATTATATGGACACAAGAGTTATTAAGACTTTTGTCAAGCAACACATTATAGATTTTAAGAGAGGAATGGCATATGTAATTAATGTGTGCGAGAGAGAGAGAGAGAGAGAGAGAGAGAGAGAGAGAGAGAGAGAGGGGGGGGAAGAGAGAGAGAGAGGGGGGGGATGTGTAACTGCTAAAAAGAATTAATTACTAACATTTTTTCTTTTTGTATATACCTTACGCCCATAAAGTGAAATAATCTACTGACCTAAAGTGAAAGTAATTCTCTCCTTAGCAGGATATTGGGGGAGAGAGAGAGTGAAAGGTCCTTTCATGTCGGAGAGAGAGAGAGAGAGAGAGCCCGATTGCAAATTCTCCCATTAATGTTATCAGAGAGCTTCAACCAGGGAGTGGGGGGGTGGGGGTGACGAGTCGGATGTAAGCAATGGGGGTGAGTTGGGCAAAGAGAGATAGGGGGGAATAGAGAGAGACTGAATAAAAGAGGGAACAGAGAGAGACTGAATAAAGGAGGGAATAATGAGGGAATTCGACTGAATGGGCAAATGTAGATGAGTTAATAGGTTTTATTAAATAAAGAGGCTTATAAATGCTTAATCCAAGTATATAAGTAGTCCTTTACATACAAAACTTTTATAAATATGTATATACATGCACATACACAGATACACATGGTGATTGGATTACACAGGAAACACTCTTGGGTTACATGGAAACTAGATCTAGTCTTTTGCATTTGCAAGGAAAATTACATTCTCTCTCTATCTCTCTCTCTCTCTCTCTCTCTCTCTCTCTCTCTCTCAAAGTGACTTAAGAGAATCCAGCCACTTACAAAAAACACTTATCATTTTCGTTCCCCCTTTTTCTTTCCTCTGCGCAATCGAGTTTTCTGTACAGCGTATAACATAATCAAGACCACCGAAAACAGATTAATCTTTTGGTGGCCTCGATATAATGCTGTATGAGTCGCGGCCCATGAAACTTTAAACACTGTCCGGTAGTGGCCTGGCCTATATCGTTGCTAGACGCACGATAATGGCTAACTTTAACCTTAAATAAAATGAAAACTAGTGAAGCTACGGGGCTGCAATTTGGTATGTTGATGATTGGAAGGTGGATGAGCGACATACCAATTTGCAGCCCTCTAGCCTCAGTATGTTTTAAGATCTGTGGTCGGACAGCAAAAGTGCAGACAGAAAAGTATGGAGAGAAAAAAGTATGGAGAGAAAAAAGTATGGAGAGAAAAAAAGTATGGAGAGAAAAAAGTGTGGAGAGAAAAAGTGCGGAGAGAAAAAAGTGCGGACAGAAAAAAGTGCAGAGAGAAAAAAGTGCGGAGAGAAAAGGTGAGGACAGAAAAAGTGTTGACAGAAAAAAGTGTGGAGAGAAAAAAGTGCAGACGGACAGACAAACCCGGAAGAATGGCTTCCTTTTCAGAAAACTAAAAATGAAAGGAAATACATCCAAAGAAAAGAAAAAAAAAAAAAAATTAATAAAGAATCTACTTTGCATTTTCTCACTTTTCCTTTCCCAAAGTCCCACTTGCAAGTTTTGAGTTGCAAAGCCTCGTTGTAAATTGGCATCAAGGCTTCATCAGGGCTTCAGGATGTCTTCGATTTATGCACAGTCTTCTTCTTTCTTTCTTCAAGAAGAAGAACGAATTTAACGGTACTTTCTTTCTATATATATGATATATATATTTTATATATATATATATAATATATATATTTATATATATATATATATCTATATATATATATATATATATGGATATATATATAATATATATATATATTATATATGTGCACACACACACGAAGCCAACTATAATAACAGAGAGCGTTGACAGACTGACAATTTCTCCCCATTGGAGGAAAAGCATCAATATCACAGCTGTTGTATCTTGAGAATTCTATTTTCTGGAAAATGCTGTGTGAGGTTGGAGGAGGTGGAGGGAATTTTGAGAAAGTGGTAAGAAATGGACATATAAAAGCATTGGAGTTTGCCTTATGCAGGAAAATCACGAAGGAAAATTGATAAGAAAAAAAGATTGAAAACGGAATCTGATTGTAATGAAAGTTTTATGCTTAATGAAGCGTAGACAAATATAGGCCCAATCACTTCATTTGAAGTAAAACCTTCATCAATTCATGTCATTCATGGAAGGCAAAATGAAGCCTCAGTTTGCTTAAGATTTTAATATCTTTAGGCCTAAAGAATCCGAAGCTGATAGACCTAGGCACTTTATTTGAAGGAAAAACTTTACTAACTCAAGTTATTCACTCAAATAATTAACGAAAATGTATAAATTGAATAAACCCAAAAACCAATTCATTCTGGACCCCTACAAATGGTTCTTATTCATCTCTCAGACCTCACTCGAGTTTTCCATGATTGCTAAGATATCTTTCACCATGACAGCTTTTCATAGCAATATCTTTAAAGATACGAGGGCTCTAAGTCATATATTCATGAGATAAGAAAGGCCCTTTTGAGGGAGATCTTAATTTTCCTCCAGTGGTTTGGAAGAAATGAGGATTTTCTCCCTCAACCTCCATTGTTTGCGGTCAAGATCCTACGATCTGGTCTGTTTATCCCGTCACAGCCACGTAATTTATCGATTATTCCTCGACTTAATATTAAAATTAAACACATAATCACTATCCGTTAATTACAAGTATGCATATGCATTTATTCTTTAAAATTATGGATATATAAAAGACATTTTTGCAAAGATGTCGTATGGAATGACTCCTGTCAATATTGATGGTCAGTTGCAAGTGACAACGAGCCTAAAAATATTATTGAAATTATCGTTAAAAGTTATATTATTTCACCCAGGAAGTGAAATGGCCTTTAAAAATGTGACTCGATCGCCTGCTATGCTGGTGAGAAGTCTCGATAATATTACCCGTGGGACGATCCCAAGATCCCTGGAAAGGAACCTGGAAGAACTATGCAGATGCCGAAGTAGCTCTAGGACTCCTGCAGAAGAGTGTGCTCCTAGAAACAGCGCACATAGTGAGTAAAGTCATGGACTCTTAAGGAGGCAGCATGCAACCAGGAATTCCCCCATATTATAAAAACCACCCAGTCGAATAGGATGACTGATAGGAAAAAAATAATAAGAAGAAATCACCCAAGGAACACACACTGAAGACAAAATGGTACCGAAGAATAACTGACCTTTGAGAGAACGGGAGGTATAGCCAACATCAGTCTTCATAAAGGGTCAATTTGCTCATGAACTGGACAGGTGAGGAAAGACTCCTTTCAGGAATTTATTTCTAATTCATCAATCTTCTTGTAGGTAAGCCAGGGCTCGTGGCTTGTCAATTATTCCAGCTGCAGGGATTGAATGTAATGAGAGAGAGAGAAGAGAGAGAGAGAGAGAGAGAGAGAGAGAGACGAGAGAGAGAGAGAGAAGAGAGGAAACTATTACAATGTATGGTACTGAGGCCATTTATGTCTGTTCGCAAGTCCGTCACACCTCTTGTTTTCCTGATGAGGGAACAGGATGTAGGCAGAGAGCCCAATGTTATCAACATACCTGTAATTGGATTTCGTTGTTGCCAACCACTGTATAATTAGTCCCTGTACGAACCGCGTCTGAAACAGGTACAGGTGACGAGGTGTCCGAGATAGTTCTTCTCTTTCATTCAGTTTTGTTCCATTGTACTGTCGTATTTTTTTTTTTTTTTTTTTGAAGGTGGCTAGACATTTTCCATTTTGTTCATACTTGTTCCAGTCTCATTTTTCGTTCCAGGATATTTTAGCTCAGTTTTGTTCCAATTTTGTACCGTTTTCGTAATAAGGCTTATTTTTTTTTCTTGATTGTACCAACAATTGTTCCGCTTTGTCCAGTTCTTGTTTATTCTGGCTTTCCATCGGGATATAGCTCAGTCCTCTGCAAAATCTGCATTTACCCTTTGTTCACCTGTATTCGGGTGTACTCGGGGAAGCGAAGTATGTTCATTGTCATTCTTCGTTCATTCATCGTTCATCTGCATCTCAGTCACATTCTTAAAAACGATATGAGAGTCGTTTCACTCTCGAATGGAGAGAGGATGATCCAGGCCACCTGGAACTGCATAGGAAGAAGCGGATAAAACATTCACTTGTGTGTACTACGTCGCTAAACCATTTGAGCTTCCAGCGAGAACTCGAGTTATGTTGGGAAATGACGAGTCTCCCGCTTTGGAAATGAAGCGTGTTGGGCGCCAGAGATTGTACGTAGGAATGTCTAGGCTTCATTCGATGTGTTACTCTGGTACTAAGTACATTGAGGATTTATGACAGACGCCTTTTCATATCAAAGAAGCTCACAGGGGCCACTGACTTGGAATTCCAGCTTCCAAACAATCGATGTTCCCAAAACTCTTTAAACTGTTTCCTTTTCATCCTCTTGGGAAGAGAGGATCAGCCAGAATGACCCAGAGTGACCCAGAATGACTTCCCTCAAGGAGACTAGTTTCTGACAAGACTCAACCTCGAATTTTCCTTTCCACTTTCAACTCTGATCTCAATGATATCTATATGGGGCTTCTGCTACTTAATTTCAGTTCCTTTTTTATATCTGGGGATAAAATCCAGCACCCATTTGCATTTTCTGATGGAAATTGAACCTCTACTTCCACCGAGTTCCTTGAACTATCCCAGTGGAGCCCCATTAGGCAAAGTTCGAGCCTTTCAACTTGCAGCCACATTTGCATCAAGTTCGTTCACCCGTCAATTGAAGTTACTTCACAAGATCAATGTTTATCTAATTTCCAGCCAATCTAACTCCCCTTCCCCTCACCCCCTTCCTCCTATCCTCCATACCCTTTGGGGTGGGGGGTGAGGGGATTGCTGAAGGATTCACTCAAAGAGGGTTTGATCCAGTTAATGGATCCTGTTCATCAAAGACGCTGAACCTGCTTTTGGAAGTTGGGTGGTTTGAGATGGAATCAGAATTATTTTCTTCTTCTTCCTCCTCCTCCTTTCTTCTTCTTCCTCTCCTCCTTTCTTCTTCTTCTTCGTAACTCATTGGAATTTGGAGTTAATGAGTGAGAATTGTGATTTCTCTCTCTCTCTCTCTCTCTCTCTGAATGAGTATTATGTGAGAAAAATATTGAATACGACTTATCAGTACAAATAAATTCTTCCAGTAATTAATGTATATAAGGTGAAGCTGACTATAACCATCCATAAAAGTGATCGAAATCTCCTTCCCTCAAAAAGTGTTCACTTCCAGAATGGATTTCGGTTCGGCCCGTCGGGGACAAATCCAGACAGATTACATGTGATTAATGATGGTATAGGCTGCAGCACAGCTTCCTTGAAATCCGGATTCATTTCCGAATACGAATGCCTTCATCATCAATCATCATCAATCATCATCAACTTGCTCAAAAGGTGAGATGACTCTGCTGAGAGAGAGAGAGAGAGAGAGAGAGAGAGAGAGAGAGAGAGACCGTCCTGTTAATGGGATGGGATTGAATCGGATGGGTCTCCAGGCTTTATTGGAATGGGAATGAGTCAGTCGGATGAGATGGAGTGGGTGTGTATGGGGCATGTCGGATGATAGTTATTATTGCAACAAGACGTAAGAGGGTTTGAGATTTAAGGTAGCCCCCCATGCCAATAGAAAACGAGAAGTTCAGAGAGATTGGAAAACGGAACTAGAATTTCAATTGCCCTTAACAGCATGTCTATACTTGGGTATTACTCATTGTTTTTATCCAAATGTCTTTTGAAAGACATTTGGATAATTGGCCCGTTTTCCCCACCAGAAGCCACCAGAAGTCTTCACAACGCAACGGAAAACAAACAAAAACACAAAGGAACACACAGGAAATGGACAGACTATGAAGGTCTAGAGTATTTGTTGGGGGTCTGAGTGGCTTCACGATTTGATTTTATTCTGAAAGATTCACATCGTAACATACACAGGTTTGTGAAAGGGTGATCCATATACGAGAGAGAGAGAGAGAGATAGAGAGAGAGAGAGAGAGTGAGAGAGAGAGAGAGAGGATGCTATATACAGCCTTTCTTGGAGGGGAAAGAATACGAAGGCAGTGTAGTCTCGGACGGTCATTATATTAGATATATTTCCTCGCTAATAAAAAATAAAAATCTCACATATTCCCTACCGCACACACACACACACACACACCTACACGTATACAGGAACAGAGCAGCAACAGGTGGCTCTAATGGAGTGTATAGAGCTCTTCCCCTCTAAGTCCCAAGAGGGGAAGAACTCTATGAAGGGCCAAAATGGAAGATGGAAGAGCAAGAAACTCGACTTTGCCTGGAATCCAGGAGAAAAAGGTCCTCTCTGGAAGATGGCTGGATCAAGGGAGAGAAATTGCAGAGGGATCTGGTCAGGAGAGACTTATTTTAATCGGGACTTGTCTTCTGGTAATAAAAAATAAAAGTCTGACTTGACAAGTAAGGAGAATCAGTTGAATGTTTTCTCAGTTAATTCTTTCTTTTTGATCATTCCTGATTCCTGGTGATACTGATAGCTGGCATTCAGTGTTTAATTCCCAATCAACCCTGAATTTCTGAATTACAGAATCCAATCACCATTCCGGGATTCCACACTCAAAAGGCCTCTTGTTCCAGCCTTCCAATTCAAGGTGACGTCATTTTCCAGTTGCTTTAAATAATTATTTTTCAGGTTTGTGAGGATGCTGAATTATGTGGTTGCTGCTGACATCAGAATTTTTGCAAATGGCCTTTACTGTTGCATAAAAACTCATAAATAATTCATCCCCATCTGAAACAGGTTTCAGTAAAAATGAGCACGAGAACTGATCCCATTTAGAGTCTATTTTTTAAACTAAGAATCACAACTGACAGCTTTCTGTAAGGACCGGGTTCAACTTTTATATTTTTATTTTTTTTTGATGAAGTCGTTCTCTGTTCTTTTGTAGATTTCTATCAACATATTCCTTCCAGTCTCTTTTATTTCGAGGATTTCTATCTCCGAAGAATATACTCCTGAACTGAAGCGTAACACAATCTCTAAAACATTTTTGAATAACGAAGCTTTCTTTCTACGTCGACCTTTGCGTTTCGAGAAGTTTATTGTGATTAAAATGGCCTCGAGGAGGGGAGCATTCATGCAGTCCAGAAGGAGGACGCGAAGACGTTTTTGGCGACGTTTCTTACATCAGAATGAATAGAAGAAAGTTTGGACATCGTCTGTTTATGTTTCAGTCACTATCAAAGGACTTATTTTCACAGTCTTCATAATTTGCATAAAATATTCCTTTCTCCTCTCTGTCACGATGCTTTCTTTCCTCGGCCTCATAGGATTGAACTTTCACTCACTGGATGAAATACTCTCCCTTTTTGCCTCTGACAATTGGACTTACTCTTTCTGGAAACGTATTTCTTTTTCTTGTCTGTATCTTGAAATAAGTGGGACTAGTTCTGCTTCCACCATAAGGATTCTCGTATAGTGAGAAGTTAGACTAATCGAATTTTCAGTCTGTTCTTTAGCTTACTGAGGCAGACTGGGTTGGGCGAGGATATAGAATTTGGCTTTGAAAAGTATCAAAGGCGTTTGTATTTCAACCATTCTTAGAACATGGCACAGTTAAAAAAATATAGCTGTATTCTAATATGTAAATTTACTTTTTTTACATTTCCATTCTAATAAATAAATCATACAATCAAATTCCCGTATCTTTAACTCAAAGAGAAAAACCTTTTTCAGACCATTTTAGGTTCTTCCATAGACCTTTCCTCCCCTCCTACAAGAACAACAACATCAAGAACAACAACAACAACAACAACAAAGCAGTTAATTTGATACATAAACAATTTTGTACGAAACAAAAAATCTAAACAGAAATGACACATTTCCCTTAATGTGTCCTTTTCCTCTCTCTGGAGAGAGGAGATAGAGAGAAGAGGAGGGAGAGAGAGAGAGAGAAGAGGAGAGAGAGACGGGGGGACAGGGGTGCCGTTACAATGTCTAATCAAATGAGCAAGGCGACCAGCGGAATGACTTTAAGCGAAGGGTCGAAGTGGAAGATATATATTTACTTACGAATTACGTTTTGTTATGCAGGAAATACACACGCGTGTATATGCGATGCTCATGAAATACAACTTCAAACACGAGCTTTAATACACAATGTATCTTGTGTATACAGTGAATAAATTATACAGTATTTATGTTTGACTTTAATATACAATATACCTTATGTATAAAGTGAATAAATTAATATGCAATATACCCTGTGTATACAGTGAATAATTATACAGCATTTAAGTCTAAGCTTATTATACAATATAATTTGTGTATAAAGTGAATAACTTATACAGCACGTATGTTTAACTTTAATACGCAATATATCTTGTCTATAAAAAATAAATTATTCATCTTGTATGTTCAACTTTAATACACAATATTGGCAGCCCTGGTTGCAGATAAACACACTGTGAAAATGGTCTGGGTATTTTCATAAAATTTCAAGAGAACTAGATCGAGTGCTGCTGACGTGATTGTGCTAAAAGACGCGTTAATGTGCGGTGCTTATGTACGAGGCCAGAAGTGAATTCAGTGTATGTTGGACTCAGTTTTATTTAAGATAAATAAAGGCTGAACGGTGGAGAATCCCCCTTTGTTCAAGTTCATTTCCATTTTTCCGCATGCGCACTAGGCCCTAGCAACCCACAGCGTCCATAGCAACGAAGGACAACGAAAACAACGTCTTGGTGACAGCTGTCAAGTACACCGGTAACGCCCACATCCACCTTGCCTGTATCGTTGAGGACTTTAAATGATCTTAAGAAAACTACAGCGTTCGCAGCTGAAAGGTATTAATAAAGATGAACTGATAGAAGCTATTTTACCTTCTACTGCTGCTGATGGAGATATCCATGAGAAATTAACAACAATCGTGAATGATTTAGCGGAGCTGAAATTGTCTCTTGTTTCTTCTGATGCAAATGTGAATTCCAAGATTACTGAGATGCAACAGAAAATAGATAAGCAGTCAGAAATAATTATAGCACAGCAATTATTTTTTGGAGAAATTGGATCGTAGGGAGAGGGAGAAGAATTTAGTCCTTCTTGGCGTTCCAGATGAACGGGTAGCCCTGGAGGGGTTGAATGATGAAGATTCTAAGATCCAGAAGATATTTGACATTCTTCAGGTGACTACTCCGATTTAATCTCATAGGAGGTTGGGAACTCGTAATGAGGATAATACTCGTTCCCGACCTATCCTTGTCACATTGGGCTCGAGAGCAGAAAGGGATGCCATAGTTGAAAAGGGAAAAGCTTTAAAACAATGCCAAGACCCATTCAAGAAGATTTTTGTTAAAAAGGATACCCACCCAGCTGTCAGGATGGAATGGAAAAGACTGCATGAAGCCGAAAAGAGAGAGAAAGAGAAGCCAGAAAATCAGGGATGTGCAATTAAGATGGACTACAGGGAGAGAAAGCTCTATAAAGATGATGTGGTGATTGATTCATGGAATCCTCACCCTTTTTAGGTAGCCCACGGAAACATCTTAAAATAATCTCATGGAACGTTAATGGTGTTAGGACCAAGATTGAGAAAACTTTTGTAGAGAATTTATTATTGGATTATGCTATAATTTGCCTTAATGAAGTCAAAAAAAACCTCGTCCATCAATTAACTTCCCTGGTTATGTATCTTTTTGTAATTAGTCGTCATAGGAATGCAGAACACCGCGGAGGTACATCTGTTTTGATCCGTAGGTGTCTTTTTTCTTATGTCGTGATTGAAGATATAAGTATTAGTGATCAGGTGTGGCTCACAATGAGTTGTGTGCCGAATGAGTTATTTGGTTTTTGTTATGTCCCCCCATCTGATTCACCTTATTTTGACATGTCATTACTTAGCAAAATACAGGAGAAAGTGAAGTCTTATGTAGGTGGTTGTGTGGTGATGGCTGATTTAAACGCTCGCTGGTGTCGGTGTCCGTGACTTGCCGGTGAGAGGGAATCTACCTAGCTATTCTTACCCTGCTATCCCGGACGCCGTACCTAACCCTAATGACAATGGGAGGATGTTACTCGGGATTTGTGTGGATGAAAAACTGTTGGTTGTTAACAATCTTCAAACGTCTTGCAGGCAATTCAAGGGAGGTCTTACTTTTAGGCAGGGACAACTGTGGTCTGAGCTTGATTCTTGTTTGATATCTCATGAGTACATACACATTGTTAAGAGTATCGATGTAATCTAGGATTTAAGATTACCTTCTAATCATGCACCCTTATCCTTAACCTTTATATGCCCTGGCCTCGATTTAACTCATATGAAAGAAAGAGCGTCTCAGCTCGGTGGTCATGCAGTGTTGCAAAGTAAAGCTACTAATAAATATGTTACTCCGCCTATAATGTCAGAAAAAATTAATCAAGAATTGTTTGTCAGTGAGTTGGCGAAACATAGAGAACCTACTTTTGATGGAAGTATTGACATTTTGAAGGTAATCTGGGTACTATATTCTACGAGTGCGCAAGTAAATCGGTAGTTAGGAGGCTCGCACCTGGTGTTGATGTTACTGTAAATAGGTGGGAACGCCTTTTAAGTGAGAATGATAGTGCTACAATTTGGCGTGCTATTAATTGGCGCGGAGAGTTAAATACCAATTCAACTGACTTTGGTAATGGTTCTTCACCATCAGATCAGAAGTTTATTGAACACTTCACACAACTGTATGACCACTCGGGGGATACGATTGAGAATCTTGATGGCTTACAAACTGATATATATATGTACCCATTTTGGATGATCCTATTTCATACCATGAAGTACAGTCACAAATCAAGCGTTTGAAGAGTGGGAAAGCGAGCGGACCTGATGGAGTGCCCCCTGGATTATATAAAATGTTACCTGTGTCTTGGATTTTATGTATAGTAGCCTTGTTTAACAATATATTTATGTCCTCATTGTATCCTGTATCGTGGATTAATGCAAAATTGTTTACTGTCTTTAAACGTGGTTCAAGGTTATTGGTTAAAAATTATCGGGCAATAAATGTGATAAACTCAATAGCTAAATTGTATGATGCAGTTGTGTGTACCCGACTCTCTCTTTGGTTTACTCCATGCAGGGAGCAGGCGGGGTGGCAGAGGGGAAGGGGGTGTTTGGAGCATATCATATCTTTACGATTGTTGATTGACCTTGCAAAGAGGAAAAAAATCAAACTTTTTGTGACATTTATTGATTTCCAACAAGCTTATGACAGAGTACCAAGGCGTACTTTGATAGTAGCACTTATTTCTATGTACAAAATTACCAATTGTATTGTTGGGACAATTCTAATTGCTTCAACAATTGGTGTTCGCCAGGGGTCACCAACCTCATGTCTATTGTTTGTCATTTTTGTGGACGATCTTATAAGATTAATTAAAAATAATTGTGGTATTGATGGGTTTTTGGGTTGGTTACACATCCTTGTCCTTATGGATGACACGATATTCCTTTCAACAACCAGGCGTGGTATGATGGAAAAGTTAAATTTACTCAATCAGTTTTGTAGCTCTCATGGAATGAAAATAAATAGTAGTAAGACTAAATTTTTTGTGATAAATGGCAATGGACGCGATAACGAGCAAATGGTTGTAGGGAGTATTGTTGTTGATCCCTGCGAGCAATATGTATATTGAGGATGTATTTTTACTGCTGATGGCTCTATATCATCATCAGTGAAAGCAGAAGCACAAACTAGAATGTGTCATGTTTTAAAATTTATTTCATTCTTAAATAAAAATAATGATGTCCCTTTCTATACCAGCATTAATGTATGGAAATGAATCTTGGATTAACGGTGATTTGAGACCCATGGAAAAATTATATTTATGGTGCATAAAACAACTGTTAGGTGTAAGGAAAACCACTACAAATTCGCTTTGCTTAGTCGAACTTGGTCTTGTTGATTTTCGTTCACTGGTCAGGTCAAAGCAGAAGAGAGACAGTTTTTCGCTAAAGCTTGGGTGGAGCGTGGTACAATGGGAGACGATCCGCTGGGCCATGTAATTAATCTAATTTTGCAATTTAATACCCCTACCTCACGTTATATCAGAGACTTGTTAGATAAGGATATTGACGATGTAATGCAAGCATCTGAAAGACTGAAACATGAAGTAACTACCTCAAACTCAGGTAGATTAACTTTCTATAAAAACATCAATTCAGAATTTAACGTTCATGACATTTATAGTAAAAAAACCAATGTAAATGAGTTGGAGAGAATGGAGTGGACAAGATTAAGACTGAGTTCCCATTCTCTTGCTATTGAGGTTGGCCGTTGGAAC
>NC_087223.1:1421740-1431740 GCF_015104395.2 Macrobrachium nipponense
ATCAACAAATAAGATGGTGTTACACCCGTAGTATTATGTACGGTTGTACTATAGGATAATAGGAACTTTGCAATGTGAGTTGCTACATTACCAGAGTTTGCTTGTCTACACTTCATATTATGTTTGAAAGTTTGAACAAATCTTTCTGCTTCACCATTCGTGGATGGATGATAAGTTGCTGATAATGTATGTTGTATACCATTTACATTCAGAAATTTCCTTAAACCCTCCTGTGAAAGTAAACTGTGGGCCATTGTCTGTCACTATTCTTTCTGGCAAACCATGCGTTGCAAAGATTTGCATGAGTGATCTTATAGTTGCTACCGATGAAGTTGTTTGCATTGGTATAACTTCTGGCCACTTACTATATGCATCTTATCCTAAAAATGTACCTGCAAAATCTACATGTACACGTTGCCACGGGTATCTGGGTAATTCCCATGGGTGCATTCGTGTTGGTTTTTGGATTATTTTGTTGCAATGCACAATTCATACACTTCTTAACCGAATTTTCAATGTCCCTATCAACACCTGGCCACCAAACATAAGTTCTAGCAATTGACTTTGATCTGACAATACCTTGGTGGTCTGCATGTATTTCTGATAGAACTTTATTTCTTAATGCATTTGGAATTACTACTCTTGATCCTCTCAAAATACATTCTTGTGTTACACTTAATTCATTCCAAATTTCTTTGTATGGTTTACAAGTGGCATCTTCTGCACAAATATCAAAATCTCTGCCGGTTAATAGACTCTGCACTACTTTTGAAAGTACTGGGTCTTTCTTTCTTTGTACCTTGTGCTATTTCCTTAGCTGTAATAGGTAAATTATATGCAGAAATCAAAAGAATACTTTCCTCATATTGTTCTGGTGCTTTGTCTACAGGCAATCTCGACAAAGCATCTGCATTACCCATCTTAGATGTTGGTCTATATTCTATGTTGTAATCATATGCCGTTAATACCATTGCCCAACGCTGTAGTCTTGCAGCTACTAACGTCGGTAAACTTGCCTTTGGACCTAAAATCATCAATAATGGTTTGTGGTCTGTAACTAATGTGAACCTTTTCCTGCCATACAGATACATATGGAACTTTTACACTCCATACACTAGTGCTAATGCTTCCTTTTCTATTTGTGAATAGTTTCTCTCTGCTTTGTTGAATACTCTAGAGGCAAAAGCTATTGGTTTTTCTGTACCATCTGGCATTACATGCGCTAGTACTGCACCTATTCCTATGTTTGAGGCGTCACAAACCAACTTTACTGGCAAATCCATTTGATAATGTACTAAGAATGTGGGTGATGTCACTTCTGCTTTGATTCTTTCAAAAGAATTTTGACGTTCCTTTGTCCATTTCCATTTTACATCTTTGTTCAGCAAATTGTATAATGGGTGAGCAATTGTTGCTAAGTTTTGAATGAAACTACCATAGAATGTTACTAAACCTAAAAATGATTGCAATTCCTTGACATTTTCTGGTAACTTTGCTGACTGCATTTACCTTATCTTGAGTCTTATGAATACCTTTACCATTTACAATAAAGCCTAAATACTCTACCGAGTCAACTTCTTAAATACATTTACTCTGGTTGACCTTGATATTGTGTTCCTTTAGTTTCTTTAGAACTGCATGTAACCTTTCTCTATGTTCTTTTTTGTTTTTTGCCAGCGACTAATATGTCATCAATGAAAATGAATACTCCTGACATACCTGCAAAATGTTTTGTCCATTGTTTGCTGCCATATTGCAGGACTGCTAGCAACACCATATGGAAGTCTCTTTGGACGATACAGCCCTAAATGTGTGTTTACAGTACATAGCTTTAGGGAATTTTCATCCATGGATAGTTGTTGAAATGCTTGTCTAAGATCTATCTTAGAAAATACTGAGCATCCTGGCAAAAAAAATGCAAACTATCTTTAGGTTTGGCATTTGGATGGATTGTGCTACTTGCAATTGTGGATTTAATGTCCACCTTGTAATCTCCACATAACCTAACTTGACCGTTGTCCTTAAGAATTGGATCTAATGGTGAAGACCAATCTGAATAATCTACCTTTTCCCATGAACCTTCACTTTCTAACCTTCTAAATTCAGTTTCCACAGCTATTTGCAATGCATATGGAACTGGTCTTGGAGCAGAAAATCTAGGAGTAGCATTCTTCTTTAAAAGTAAGACCGCTTGTGCATTCTTTACTGTTCCTACTCTGTCTTCAAATACTTCTTTGTAATCTGATAGAAGATTAATGAAATTTCTTCTGCTGGTTCTTGTTTTGTACCTGTAACCCTTAGAATACTAGGCCAATCTAATTTTATGCATCTTGACCAATCTAGTCCTAATAATGTCTGTCCTTGACCCTTGACTACTGTCAATGGTAACTTACCTATCTATTGATCTTAATACTGGACTTTCACTTGTGATGAACCAACTACTTCTATGTTTGTACCATTATAACTTTTGAGCACTTTGTTTGAAGGTCTTATCACTAGGTTAGGTATCGTTTGTGCTACTCTTTCAGAAATTATTGTCACATCTGCAGCTGTGTCTATTTGCATGGGTGTGAGTTTCCCATTTATTTCTATTTAAGCCATGAGACGTTCTTGTGCATCTTTGTTCACATAATTAATGTGAAATGCAAATTGTTCTATATTCTGTGGTCTTATGTACACTTTCTTCATTTGAGCTAGAGCCGTCATTTGAATTTAAGGTTCTAATGATCTGTTTTGTGGTCTTTTGCTTAGCAAATTCACACTGACTTGTTAAATGACCACGCTACTGCCAGTTATTGCACGTCTGACCTGATGCTGGGCACTTATCCCCAATCATTGCTATAATGATCTTGTTTACCACACTATAGCACGATTTCTTTTGAGGTTTTTTGTTTTGTGTCCCTATGTGACTTTGACCTTTCTGTGAGTATGCATTAGGTTTACCCCTGTTATACTTGGATATACCTGGGCTAGGCTTACTTGTTTCATTTGTTTGCCCACCTTTCTTTGCATGTTTGGTAACTCCTTTTATAGGCCACATGATTCACTTGGCTACTACTGTTATTATGAGTCTTACCTACAATGACATTGGACTGGTGATTAGCTGTTTCCATTGCTCTTGCTATTTCCAGAACTTTTTGCAAGATTAACTTTTTTTCCTGCAGTAATTTCCTTCTAAGCTCTTGCGAGTTACTCCTTACTATAACTTGTTCTATTAACCTGTCTTCTAGATCTCCAAATTCGCAAGTTGAAGCTAATTTCTTTAACCTAGTTACAAAAGAATCTATTGTCCTTACCGGATTCCTTTGATGCTTCTATGGACTGATAACGTTCAAAGTATTTATTTGCTTGAGGAGCAAAATAATTTGTGAGCCCCTTCAATTGCATCCTGCAACGAATCACCTGTTAGATTCAAAGTTTTGAATACTTCCTGAACTTCTTAACCTGCAGTGTGAAGTAACAAAGCCGTTCTGCTGCTTTTTCGTTTATTTTCCCTAGTGCTTCTAAATAAATTTGGAAGCTGCCTATCCACTTTTTTTCCATCTACCCACTGATTTAGGATCATCACCGATGCTAAAGCTGTCTAGCCTTTAGACTCTATCGGCATGTTTGCTGTGATACTAAGAAGTTTAGGCTAGGCTAGGAATTTGGAAGTTCTTTTTTTATTCTACATTGTAGGCTACACTTGCATAGACATATCTTGGCACTTTAACTCTCTAAACCAACCCTTTTTGTGTGTGTGTGTGTTGTTGACGCTCGTGACTTGGCACAGCGCTGCTTGGTTGCTGGTTCAAGTGTGATGAAGGCATCTACGTAGAGATTCTTCGTTTTCAGGTAGACCTCGTCCGATTGGGGTCGTCGTCTTCCGCTTCTTGGCTAGGAAATTAGGCGTATGCTATAAGCTCCATTTTGGCTGGTACGAGTTCGTCACCTTCGTCGCCAATGTTTCGTCGTCAATATTTTGGGTCTGCTTTAGTTATATGACCCATACGACAATTCTTCATCTTACCTGTACGTAGAGGGAAAGATGGTGTTTTTGTATTGGAGGAATACCTATCCATTTCTCGTCGCCGAGGTTCCGGGATGAAGGGCAATAAGCAATATCTTCTTGCTTGTGTTTATTGGCTTAAAACTACATTGAGAAGGCGGGTAGTGGAATATACAAAATACAAAAAGCGTATACAATAGAATCTAACAAACATATGAGCTACTAACAACAATACTAGTTGGTTATTACTTTAACATTTACGCAGTATGCAACACAGTGCAATAGCTCTGAACTGAACGTGTCCTGCGGGGTGGGCTAAGTTTTCCCGCGCTCGTTACATAACATCTTGCATACATGACAATATTAATCACCCTCTACCCAGGGATTAATGGCTGAGTAATCCCAGACCTCGAGAATTTCATTTGACCTCCTTTCGTTGGATTGAAAGAGAGAATAAAGTGGAATAAACTGGAGAGAAACGAAGGATCCTACAACTGACGGAGGACTCGTGACTCTAGAGTAGTCACCCTTAAATTCGCTTTCTATTCAAAGATAGAAAATGAAAGGATGAGTGACTATAGTATTTCAATTGGCCCCTTTCCCTGGTCGGACCCTCAATTGGACTGGAGTTACACGCATCGATATAAACAGATTTTGAAGTTTGAGTGAATAACTAAATAAAGTTACAAATAAGGGAAGTAGAAATGGCAGAATAATTGGAATATTCCAAAATAAAAGTGGAAATATTGACAAAACTATCAGAATTACCCGAGTGACAATCTGTAGAAATACAAATCTTTTTCTTTCCCTGTCAGGGAACAGTCAGGTGTGTGCGTATAGACAGAGAATGAATATGTATGTGAAATATAAAATGAATAAATATGACAAATGAAATAGATATATATATATATAAAGCTCACTCAGATTATGACAGAAATACAAATGAATTCTTTGGAAATCTTTCCAAAAATATATTTGGTTCATTGCTTGTACCCACGTTAGCTCACTATATGCAATTGGAAAATTGTGTTTGAAATCAGGAACTGTCATGTATATTTTATATGTATATTGAAGAAGACAGTTAGGAAAGATTTTTAAAAAATGAAATAAGAATTAAGCCAATATTCTGTTAGCTAGGAAGACGCAGTTTCTGAAAGATAAAAGAGAATTTATTCTACAGCTTTTGGTAAAAAACTATGACAAAAATCTTGAATAGATATAATATTTTATGGACTCGAAAAATAATTAAGATATTCGTTAATAACAATCACTGATAATCTGTGATTATCTTATACATTCAGTCAAAATAAACCCATTACTGAAACAGTTTGACTAGAAAATCAAGGAGACCATTAATAATCTTGAGGATTATTTTGTCTGATATCTCCCCACAAAATCAAATTCAAATTCTTCTTTTTTAATCATAAAACACAAACTGATTTTCTCTGAAACGATTCTGCTCCTTGACCAAGGCTATAACAGTTTTCCCCACAAAGAAGTTTTGGGATTATGGAACTTTATCATTTCATACAAGACTGCTTTCCCTGGCACTGAAACTGAAATGGAGAGTAAAAGATCTGAAAGGTGTAACAGAAGGAAAACCTCAAAGCAGTTGCACTATGAATTAATTGTTAGGAGAGGTAAGAAGTAATATGGAAGAAAGAGAATATGAAAGGAGGATACAGTAAAGGTAATGAAAGGGGGTTGCACCTAGGGGCCGAAGGCGCGCTGCAAAGAATCTTAAGCAATGCCTGCAGTGCACCACATGAGAGTGCACTGACGGCACTAACCCCCTAAGGGGGCCAACTTCATAATTTAGTCTGGGGTCTGATGGACAAAACAGTTTATATCTGAAGTTTGTACAAAATACAAAACAAACAGAGAAATAAAATGACCCTTGAATAAGTGATGCTTCTCTAGAAAACATAATTGATAATAATTAAATGAATTGTATAAATATATAAATGACAATAATTGATTTATTAAAACAAAACAATGATAATTATTATAAGCAAATGAGGCAAAAGTTAGTCCTCCAACTCTCGAATTATTTCCCTTCCAGAAAGACGCTGAATTTTTTTCAGTCTCCTCGAAGAGACGAATTCAAATTTTTAGAGGAAAAGGCATATAAAAAACCGTACCCAGTCACCCTCTTCCATAGTGGGGGGTGGGGGGATGCCTGGGGGAAGTACTACGCCCACTGTGTACTATGGAAAAGAACTTTTCTCTGGAAAAGTTTCCAGTCCCTAACGGAATTAAATTTTCGCCGAAACTCTTTCTTCTTCCAAAACTCTGGCTTTGGCTTTGTGGGAGTCTGCAGGAGTTAATTGCCACAAGTTAATGCTGGAAACAAATTCTCTCTCTCTCTCTCTCTTCCTCTCTCTCTCTCTCTTGTAACGAACGATGCATAGATTAAGCTTTATTCATCTGTCTGTTTTTAATTAATCTCGATTTCCATAACGTATCTCTCTCTCTTCTCTCTCTCTCTCTCTCTCTTTCTCTCTCTCTCTCTCTCTCCTCTCTCTCTCTCTCTCTCTCTCTCTCTTTCTGCATCATTCGAGGGTTTTCACAAAGTAATTGTGAAAAAACAACAAAAACTATATCAAGATTTCAAACAAATTATAAAATAATAATAATAATAATAATAATAATAATAATAATAATAATAATAATAATAATAATAATAATAATAATAATAATAATAATAATTCAGGGATCTTGGGATCGTGCCTAGTGCTCCTATGATTATGGGTACGATTTCCACTGGCATATCCCAAGAAGGATATGGGATATGCCAGTGGAAATCGTACCCATAATCATAAGAGCACTAGGCACGATCCCAAGATCCCTGAAAAGGAATCTAGAAAAACTAGAGGCTGAAGTAGCTCCTGGACTCATGCAGAAGAGTGTGATCCTAGAAACGGCACACATAGTAAGAAAAGTGATTGGACTCATAAGGAGGCCGGTAATTACAGGTCATAATTACAGGTGGTAATTACAAGCGATAAGTCATTCCGGACGGGGTAAATGTTGATAACCAGTCAATGTAAATCTTAAAATTGAAATTCATTTTGAAATATTATCAATTATACACTCATATTCTAATTTTCAATCTGATACAATGACCTGTAATGGACATTATGATGTGTGTATGTTTTGTGGGAGAGAGAGACCTTACAGACCTTACCTTACAGACCTTACAGTTCGTTCGGGTTGCCCCAGGTCCCTCAGTGTGAGGCACCTCTAATGTCTACCAGAGAGTTGCTAGTACATCTTCCGGTATATTTTGCATCTTCCAATCTGGATGGTCTGGGATGCAGTTTAGATATTTGTCGAGCTTATTCTTAAACACAATCTACGCTCACTCCTGATATATTCCTCAGATGAGCTGGCAACACATTGAATAGACGCTGCATTATCGATGCTGGTGCGTAGTGGATTAATGCCGTGTGCTTTCCTTATTTTTCCTGGTATTGTTTTGGGCACTATTAATCTACCTCTGCTTGCTCTTTCTGATATTTTTAGTTCCATGATATTTTCTGTTATTCCTTCTATCTGTTTCCATGCCTGAATTATCATGTAGCGTTCTCTTCTCCTTTCTAGACTATATAATTTTAATGATTGTAGTCTTTCCCAGTAGTCAAGGTCCTTAACTTCTTCTATTCTAGCTGTAAAGGACCTTTGTCACTCTCTATTTGTGCAATCCTTTTGATAGTGTGGGTACCATATCATATTGCAATA
This sequence comes from Macrobrachium nipponense, assembly GCF_015104395.2. Lineage (NCBI taxonomy): Eukaryota > Metazoa > Arthropoda > Malacostraca > Decapoda > Palaemonidae > Macrobrachium > Macrobrachium nipponense. The sequence continues at coordinate 1,429,470 of NC_087223.1, forward strand.
TTCAAGTGGACTACGAACATATGTTTTATAAAGCATAATCATGTGTTCAGCTTTTCTTTGTTTTGAAGTGCCGTAACAACATTCCCATTTTTTGCTTTACATTTTGCCAAAAGAATTGCTATTTGATCATTGCATAACATGTTCCAATTCATCATCACACCAAGGTCTTTAACTGCTTCCTTATTTGTGATTGTCTCATTAGGTCCCCTATATGCATATAGCTTTCCTTCTCTGTCTCCATAATTTATTGATTCAAATTTATCAGAGTTAAATACCATCACTATTTTCCTCTGCCCAATCATATACTTTGTTAAGGTCTCTTTGTAGAGCGTTTCCTATCTTCATCACAAGTAATTTCTCTACTTATTCTTGTGTCATCAGCGAAACTACTCACTACCGAATCCTTAACATTACTGTCTATGTCTTCAATCATAATAACAAACAGTATTGCAGCTAACACCGTACCTTGTGCACACCGGATATTACCTTGGTTTCATCCGATTTCTCATCGTTTGCAATAACTATCTGTTTTCTGTTGTGTAAAAATTCTTTTTTTTACCATCTTCCTATTTTATCTACGATATTGTGTTTTCTAATTTTCTTTGCTAATATATTATGGTCTACTTTGTCAAAAGCTTTGCAAAGTCTAGATAAACCACATCTGTTTCATTTCCGCTTTTCATATTTTTGAATATGTTCTCACGGTGGACTAACAGTTGGGTTTGTGTACTTTTCCGGGTACGAAACCGTGTTGTCCTATATTAAACAAATTATTTTTTTTTAAATGTTTCATAATATTTTTCTTCATTACCCTTTCATACACTTTCATAATATGTGATGATAGACTCACAGGCCTATAATTACTTGCCTCAAGTCTTGATCCACTTTTGAAAGTAGGGGTGATATATGCTAATTTTGTGCTCATCATAAATCTTGCCTGTATCTACACTTTGTCTTAATAATATTGCAAGTGGCTTTGCGATAGAATGAACTACTTTCTTTAACAAAATAGCAGGGGACACCATCAGGCCCTGCAGCAGCTCCATTTTAATTTCATTAATTGCCTGCACAATATCAGCTTCATTAATTTCTATGTCAGCTAGATATTCACTATTTTCGTCCCTTACTTCTATATCATTATCTTCATTATCTATTCTAGGGGTGAATTCTCTCTTATATCGTTCTGCCAGTATGTTGCAAATTTCCTTTTTTTCATTCGTTAATCTCCCTTCAATTCTCAAGAGCCTATTTCTATTCTTCTTTTATTCATCTTCTTCGCATATAGTTTAATAGTTTTGGGGTTTTGCTTGATATTTCAATAGGTTTTCTTTCCAATTCCCGTTTTTCATTTTCTTTTGATTGTATAACTCTGTTTGTTCTGCATTTTGTTTTCTATCTTACTTTTTAGTTCTATAACTTTCCATGCATTTTTTTCTTTTGCAAGACCTTTTTTCCACTTTCTGATTTTCTGGAACAAGATCCTTCTGTCTCTTGGTATGCATGAATGATGTTTACTTTCTTCTTCGGTATATATTTATCCACTATTTTCTCTAATATTTTATATAATATCTCCGTATTTACCCTTATGTCATCGCTTACGAAAATGTTATACCCAATCTTTGTTTAATTCTTCATTTATTTCTGACCATTTATCATTTTTTACTGTAGAAGTTGTATTTTCCATATCCTTCCCACTTTTTCATTCTTGCTTATTTCTGTTTTCACTTGCTTTGGAATGAAATGTTAATTCTTATGACATTATGGTCTGAAATACTCGCATTATAAAACTATTATTTCTTTAACATAATTCACCTCGTTCACAAATACTAGGTCTAAAGTATTTTCCTTTTTTGTTGGCAGGTGATTTATTTGTTGAATGTTGTATTCAGTAGCATATCTAATAGCTTTTCGAATTGCCTCTTATCTTCTGCACTACTATTACTCTCTTTTTTATATGTATAAGTACATCCACAATCTCCTATTCGTTCTTTCCATTCTACGAAAGGAAAGTTGAAGTCACCAGATAGGAGAATATAGTCCAGTCCCTTGTGATTTCTACATATATCATCCAATTTTTCAATTATTAATTCAAACTCTTTAGTATTAGGAGGTCTATATATTACTATGTTCATTATTTTTCAGATTCAAATTCTACCGCTATTAGTTTCACATTCTGAGTTACTATATTTCTCATATATTTTTTTCCTTGTTTTTTGTCTTTCCCATATATTGCGGTTCCCCCTTGATTCCTATTTTTTTCTATCTGATCTA
>NC_087223.1:1436740-1471740 GCF_015104395.2 Macrobrachium nipponense
GAGAGAGAGAGAGAGAGAGAGAGAGAGAGAGAGAGAGAGAGAGAGCCAAATTGCAAATTCTTCCATAATTGTTATCAGCAAGCTTCAAACAGGGAGTGGGGTGGGTGGGGGGTGGGGGTGTCGAGTAGGATGTAAACAAGTGGGGTTGAGTAGGGCAAAGAGAAATAAGGGGGGATAGAGAGAGGGCTGAATTAAAGGAGGGAATAGAGAGAGACTGAATAAAGGAGGGAATAGAGAGAGACTGAATAAAGGAAGGGATAGAGAAAGAATAATAAAGGAGGGAATAGAGAGAGAGACCGAATAAAGGTGGGAATAGAGGCTGAAAAAGTAGGGAAGAGAGAGAGAGAGACTGAATAATGGAGGGAATAATGAAGATAAGGAGAGATGTGTAAATATAGGTTTTATTAGATAAAGATGTTTATGAATGCTTATTTCATGTATATAAGTATTCCTTTACCTATCACACATACAAATATGTGTATATATGCACATGGATATATACACATACACAGGTATACACGGTGATTGGATTACACAGGAAACACTCTTGGGTTACACGGAAACTAGATCTGGTCTCTTGCATTTGCAAGGGAAATGTCGTTCTCTCTCTCTCTCTCTCTCTCTAGTATCAGGATTTTTCCTTATGGAATATCATTTTGTAAGGAAATGTTTTTCGTATCTTAAACTAAATTCTCTCTCTCCTCTCTTTCTCTCTCTCTCTCTAAGTAACTTAAGAGAATCTAGACATTTAAAAAAACACTTTTCATTTTCGTTCCTTCATTGTTTCCTCTGCTCAATCAAGTTTTCTCTACAGCGTATAACATAATCAAGGCCACAGAAAAGTATCCATCTTTCGGTGGTCTCGATATAATGCTCTATGAGCCGTGGTCCATGAAACTTTAACTACTGCTCGGTGGTGGCCTGGCCTATATCGTTGCCAGAAGATCGATTATGGTTGGCTTTAACCTTAAATGAAATAAAAGCTACCGAGACTAGAGGGTTGCCATTTGGTATGTTTGAAGATTGGGGGGTGGATGATCAACATACCAATTTGCAGCCCTCTAGCCTCAGTAGATTTCAAGATCTGAGTGCGGACAGAAAGAATGGCTTCTTTTTCAGAAAACTAAAAATGAAAGAAAATACACCCAAAGAAAAAAAAAAAAAAACAAAAAAATCTACTTTGCATTTTCTCAATTTTCCTTCCCAAAAGTCCCACTTGCATCAAGGCTTCAGGATGTCTTCGATTTATGAACAGACTTCTTCTCTTTCTTGAAGAAGAAGGAATTTAATGATACTTTCTTGGAGTACATTACGAATTTTATATTTTTCTTGTTAATTTTGATAGATATGAAGGAATATATTATTATTGTGTCTTCTTTTACAAAGAATTAATTCTTGAAAGCGCAGAAGGCATTTTGTTTATATCCAGCTACTCCTTACCTGATACCAACTTCGAACGAGCAATTATTCGCCTGCAGTGAAAGCGAGCTGATATTATCTCGAAAAATAAATGGCTCTTACAAAGACTTTAGCCTTTTTTTAAAAGGCTAAATAAAGCCTTTTTTAATTGTTGAGTGATGGTTCAGGGTTTAGATTTCAGAATCTAAGTGTTGCTTCTGGAGAAAAAATCATACATACATTTTGTTTCTGGGACCTGAAGTGACCTGGAATCCTGCACAGGAACAGAACGAGAAGAAGAATCTGTTTACATTCGTTTCAAGGCTTTCAATTCGTCTCTCTGGACACATTTATACTTTTTCTGTTTGGTTCTAAATCAAGGCGTACGGTTAGACGTTCATGAACAAACTTCCAATACCACTCAATAATAATAACAGATTTAATAACAAAATGAGAATGACATAAGCGTTTGTCATTCGACTCTTGCTGGCCATAACTAAGTCCCTGTGAATATCGTCAATCATATTCCTACGCTCCAGTTCCCGGAATTCCAAAACAAAGATATAGATCACCTATTGATTGCTCGCGATATACTGTTGCACGTAAAGAGGAGAGAGAGAGAGAGAGAGAGAGAGGTAACAGAACAGGAGTATACAATACATAGGTCTACTTTTCCACCGTTCTGCTACCCTGGTGGAGAGGTAGCTAGGCTACACACGAAGTCAACTACAGAAACAGTTGACAATTTGACAATTTCTTCTGTTGGGAGGAAAAGCACCAATTTCACGGCTGTTGAAGCCCGAGAATTCTATTTTCTTTGAAATGCTTTGTGAGGAGGGGGGAGGGGGAGGAAATTTTAAGAAAGTGGTAAGAAATGGACATATGAAAGCATTGGAGTTTGCCTTATGTAGGAAAATTACGAAGGAAAATTGATAAAGAAAGCGAGATTGAAAATGGAATCTCAGTTTATTGAAAGTTTTATGCCTAATGAAGCGTAGACAAATAGGCCTAAACGCTTTATTTGAAGGTAAAACCTTCATCAATTCATGTCATTCATGGAATGCAAAATGAATTCCCAGTTTGCTTAAGGTTTTAATATCTTTAGACCTAAAGATTCCTAAGCTGATTGACCTAGGCACTTTATTTGAAGGAAAAACTTTACTAACTCAAGTTATTCACTCAAATATTTCACGAAAATGTATAAACTGAATACACCCAGAAATCAATTCATTCTGGACCCCTAAAAATGGCTCTTATTCATCTCTGAGACCTCACTCGAGTTTCCCATTATTGCTCAGATATCTTCCGCCATGACAGCTTTTCATAGCAATATCTTTGAAGAAAGGAAGGCTCTATGTCATATATTTAAAGATACGAAGGCTCTAAGTAAGCAATATCTTATGAGATAAGAAAGGCCCTTTTGAGAGAGATCTTAATTTCCCTCCAGTGGCTTGGAAGAAATGAGGATTTTCTCCCCAACCTCCATTTTTAGAGGTCGAGTTCCTTCTAAACATATTTCGATCTGGTCTGTTTATCTCGTCACAGCTGACTTATTTGTCAATTATTCCTCGACTTTTAATATTCAAATTAAACTTGTAATCAGTATCCGTTAATTACAAGGATGCATGTGCATTTATTCTTTGAAATTATGAATACATAAAGATGTTTTAGCAAAAATACTGTGTAGAGTGACTCCTGTCAATATCGATGGTCAGTTGCAAGCGACAACGAGCCTAAAATTATTATTAAAACCATTGTTTAAAGTTATATAATTTCACCCAGAAGGTTAAATGGCCTTTAAAATGTGACTCTATCGCTTGCTATGCTGGTGAGTAGCCTTGATAATATTACCCGTGGGACGATCCCAAGATCCCCGGAAAAGAATCTGGAAGAACTATGCAGATGCCAAAGTAGCTCTACGACTCCTGCAGAAGAGTGTGCTCCTAGAAACAACGCACACAGTGAGTAATGTGATGGACTCCTAAGGAGGCAAGATGCAACCAGGAACACCCCACACTATAAAAACCCGAACTGGATGACTGATAGAAAAAAATAATAAGAAGAAATCACCCAGACAAAATGGTACCGAAGAATAACTGACCTTTTGAGATGACGGCAGGTCGTAACCCAGCATCCGTCTTCATAAGGAGTCAATTTGCTCATGAACTGGACGGGTGAGGAAAGCTGCTGGGGATTGAATGTAATGAGAGAGAGAGAGAGAGAGAGAGAGAGAGAGAGTGAAACTATTACACTGTGTTGTACTGAGGCCCTCTTGTTCCCTTGCCAAGGGAACAGAATGCAGGCAGAGAGCCCCATGTTATCAACATCCTTGTAATTGGATTTCGTTGTTGCCAACCACTGTATAATTAGTCCCTGTATGAACCGCGTCTGAAACAGGTATAGGTGACGACGCGTCCGAGATTGTTCTTTTTCGCTTCCGTTCAGATTTTTTCCATTTCTATTTTACGTAGGTTTTTTTTTTTCTAAGGTGGATAGACATTTTCCATTTCGCTCATACTTGTTCCAGTCTTATTTTTCGTTCTAGACTAATTTAGCTCAGTTTTGTTCCATTTTGTACCGTTTTCATTATAGGCTTCTTTTTTCTTGGTTGTGCCGGCAATTGTTCCGCTTTGTCCATTCTTGTTTATTCTGGCTTTCCCTCGGGATATAGCTCAGTCCTCTGCAAAATCTGCATTTACCCTTTGTTCATCTGTATTCGGGTACTCGGGGAAGCGAAGTGTGTTCATTGTTCATTCATCATTCGTTCATCGTTCATCTGCATCTCAGTCGCATTCTAAAAACGATGATGAGGAGTCGTAACTCACTCCCGAATGGAGAGAGGATGATCCAGGCCACCTGGAACTGCATAGGAAGCAGCGGATAAAATATTCACTTGTGTGTGCTGCGTCACTAAACCACTTGAGCTTCCAGCGAGGACTCGAGTTATGTTGGGAAATGGCGAGTCCCCTGCTTTGGAAATGAAGCGTGTGGGATGCAAGAGAGTGTAGGAATGCCAGGGCTTCATTATGGTACTAAATACATTGAGGATTTATGACAGACGCCGATTCATATGAAGTAAGCTCACAGGGGCCACTGACTGCGAATTCCGGCTTCCAAAGAATGAAGGTGTCCATTTGAAAAGAGTTTCTGACGATAACAGGAAATGTAGAAAGAAAAAATCAGTTGTGGGAGAAGGAAAAATATGATAAATTAATAAAATTATGAATAAATAAATTATAAAGATAACTGTTGAATTTTCGATGTCCAGTTTTCTAAACCAACAAGAATTTATGAAAATCAAGAACTTGACCATCAGAAAGTTTGAGTAGCGCTTCATACTCACTGATCCCTGCTACATGGTTCTCCCTGCCTTCTTCTATGTTCCCCGAGCCCCTTAAACTGTTTCCTTTTAGCCTCTTGGGAACAGGGGATCAGCCAGAATAATACAGAGTGACCCGGAATGACCTTCCCTCAAGCAGTTTTTGACAAGACTTTCAACTCTGATCTCAGTGATATCTATATGGGGCTTCCGCTACTTAATTTCGGTCCTTTTTATATCTGGGGATAAAATCCAGCTCCCTTTTTCATGTTTTTGATGGAAATTGGACTCCTAATTCCACAGAGTTCCTTGAACTATCCCAGGGGAGGCCCATTAGGGATTGAATCGGATGGGTCTCTAGGCTTTATTGGAATGGGAATGAGTCATTGGATGAGATGGAGTGGGTGGGTTTGGGGCGTGTCGGATGGTAGGTTATTATTGCGACAAGACATATGAAGGTTTGAGATTTAAGGTAGCTCCCCATGCCAATAGAAAACGAGAAGTTCAGAGAGATTGGAAAAAGGAACTAGAATTTCAATTGTCCTTAACAGCATGTCCATACTTGTGTATTACTCATTGTTTTTATCCAAATGTCTTTTGAAAGAAATAAAGTGTATATGTGAAGAATTAACAATTTTACTGAATATTAAAACGTCCGTAGTAGGTCTTATTTCCAGGGTAAACTGAAATATTTTAATTGTCCTTAATTCTTCTGTCGATAGCTCATAAAACTATACATTGTTTATAGCGGGTTTTCTTTAACTGTTTTGTAAAAGAATGACTAGAAGTCCAAAATAAAATGTGTAATTGGAGCAAAAAACCCATTCTTATAAGAACCAAAAAGTGTCCTTTGCATTTAATTATGCACTTCAAATCACTCGCAAATCGACACCACTTTCAATCTGCTACGTTGGTTTGGTTACGCGAATGAAATGAGCAATAAAACGAACCGATAGAGACGAAAGGTATTGAGACCCAAAACAAAAATTAATCTACTTTTCGGAATCGCAGCTGCTCAAGAGCGTCCGGCACTAATTGGCCCGTTTTCCCCACCAGAAGCCACCGGCTCTCGAATCCTTCACAACGCAACGGAAAACAAACAAAAACACAAAGGAACACACAAGGAAATGGACAGACTATGAAGGTATTTGTTGGGGATCTGAGTGGCTTCACGATTTGATCACATTCTTCTGGAAAGATTCACTTTGTGACTAACAGGGTTGTGAAAGGGTGATCCATATAGGAGAGAGAGAGAGAGAGAGAGAGAGAGAGAGAGAGAGAGAGAGAGAGAGAGAGAGAGGATGCTATAAATAGCCACTCTTGGAGGGGAAAAATTATGAGGACAGTGTAATCTCAACGTCATTATATTAGATATATTTCCTCGCTAGTAAAAAAAAAAAAACTCACATATACCCTACCGCACACACACACGTAGGCCACATACACATGCACACACCTACACGTACACAGGAACAGAGCATCAACAGGTGGCTCTAGTGGAGTATACAGCTCTTACCCTCTACGTCCCAAGAGGGGAAGAACTCTATGGAGGGCAAAAATGGAAGATGGAAGACCAAGAAACTCGACTTTGCCTGGAATCCAGGCGAAAAAGGTCCTCTCTAGAAGATGGCTGGATCAAGGGAGAGAAATTGCAGAGGGATCTGGTCAAGAGAGACTTAATTTAATCGGGACTTGTTCTCTGGTAGAAAAAAAAGAGTATGACTTGACGAGGGTTAAGGAAAACCACTTGTCTGTGTTCTCAGTCAATTCTTTCATTCTGATCATTCCTGATTCCTGATGATACTGAAAAGGGAGGCAATGAATGTGTTCATCCTTTTACCTCATCTTTAATATCATCCCAGCAATGATAATTGGCATTCAGTGTATAATTCCTAATTATTCCTGGATTCCTGTATTACAGATTACAATCACCCTTCCGGGATTCCATACTCTAAAGGCCTCGTGTTTCAGCCTTCCGATTCAAGGTTACGTTATTTTCATTCATTCCTGAATTCCTGTATTACAGATTCCAATCATCCATTCCAGGATTCCATACTCAAAACTCATCTTATTCCAGCCTTCCAATTCCAGGTTAAGTCATATTCATTCATTCCTGAATTGCTGTATTACAGATTCTAATCACCATTCCGGGATTCCATACTCTAACGGCGTCGTGTTCCAGCCTTCCAGAACCAGGTTACGTCATTTTCCAGTTGCGTCATATTATCTTGTCCAGGTTTGGGAGGAAGCTGAATTATGTGGTTTTTGCTGACGTCAGCATTTTTGCAATTGGCCTTCAATGCTGCAACAACGATGGTAATTCATCTCCATCTGAGACAGGTTTCATTCAAAATGAGCACGAGAACTGATCACACTTTGAGTTTATTTTTAAACTAAAACTCCCAACTGACAGCTTTCTGTAAGGACCGTTCAACTTTATCACTTCATTTTGATCAAATCTTTCTCTGTTCCTTCGCAGACTCCTATCTACATATTCCTTTCAGCGTCTCTTCTTTTCTCTCGAAGATTTCTATCTACGAAGAATATGCTCCTGAACGTAAACATCTCTAAAATGTTTTTAGATAACGAAGCTTTTTTTCTACGTCGACCTTTGCCGTTTCGAGAAGTCTATTGTGATTGAAATGACCTCGAGGAAGGGAGCGTTCATGCAGTCCAAAAGGAGGATGCTAAGACGTTTTTGGGCGACGTTTCTTACGTCAGAATTAACCGAAGAAAGTTTGTCGTCCATCGTCCGTTTACGTTTCAGTAACCATCAAAGGACTCATTGTCACAACCTTCATAATTTGCATGAAACGTTCCTTTCTTTTCTCGGCCTCAGACGATTGAACTTTCACTCCCTGGATGAAATACGTCCCCCTTTCCCTCTCCTGACAATTGGACTTTCTCTGTCTGGAAACGTATTTATTTTTCTTATCTGTATCTTGGCAACAATTGGGACGAGTTCTGCTTTCACCAGAAGGATTCTCGTATAGTGAGGAGTTATACTAATCCGATTTTCAGTCTGTTGTCTGGGTTGATGAGGCAGACTGGGTTGGACGAGTATATAGAATTTGGCTGTGAAAAGATCAACTGTCTTTGTATTTCAACCATTCTAAGAACACGGTTAAAGTTCAAACAAAAACACAGCAGTGTTCAAAGAGCAGAGAGTCCAAACAAAAACACAGTAGAAAGTTCAAAACACACCAGAGTTCAAAGAAAAATATACTAAAAAGTACAAAACATAGTTTCATATAAAAACACACCAGATTTCAAAGGAAAACACACCAGAGCTCAATCAAAGACAGCAGATTTTAAACAAACAAAAACACAAATCAGAGTTCAAAGAAAAAAACACCTGAGTTCAGATAAAAACACACCTGAGAGTTCAAATTCCAAACACATACACCAGAGTGTTCGAACAAAAACACAACAGATTTCAAACAAAAACACAACAGATTCCAAACAAAGATACACCAGAAATTTCAATTAGGCCAAAAACTGACTCATTCATCAATTTAAAGTTGCCTTTTCCTCACCTCAGTTCCTCTCCCCATGAGATTAAAGCTTAACCATCCCATTCACTCCTCCTACAACATAGCAGGAGGGGGGGGGGGGTTTGATCTGTGTAATGGAACTCCCACTTTCAGAAGCGACGTTCTCTCTCTCTCTCTCTCTCTCTCTCTCTCTCTCTCTCGTCGTGAAGTCATCAGTCGGGAGGAGCACTTGACCCCTCCTGTAACTGCTATTTAAGGACCTCCCTAAATAATCATCCCTAAATCCCTTCGTTGCAATTCATGAGCAAAGATCCGTTTCCTACCTGTCTGGTCTTGGACGAGGGATGCTTTTTCGTCTTAATTAGCAGCTTTCTTATTCAACGAGAGAGAGAGAGAGAGAGAGAGAGAGAGAGAGAGAGAGAGGAGAGAGAGAGAGAGAGAGAGAGATTAATTGGGTATTCCCAGACACTTTGTGGCTACCTGGAGATTGTTTGAGTCTTTGAGAGAGAGAGAGAGAGAGGAGAGAGAGAGAGAGAGAGAGAGAGAGAGAGAGAGTACGCATTTATCCTAAGCGTGAAATATCTTCTTCATTTTACAAGTGTTCAGGAAGACCTGTCTTTCTCTCTCACGCCTCATTATAACCCATTACCACTCACAACCAACTCCCAGAGTCTGTTGCAAGTTCATCAAAAGGCGCAGAAACAAGGCGTAATCTCACCTCCAGCTTACTCAGGGCAGGGCATGTGCTAAAACCTTTGTCACCAATGACCATTAAAATAAATATGCTGTATTCTATCAAAAATAATTGTTCTATACTGTTTAACATTCACATTATTTATTTTTTTACATTTTCATTCTAAAAAACAAATCATAAATATCCTATCCTCAAATTCCTGTATCTACAACTCAACGCGAAACACCTTTTTCAGACCATTTTAAGCTCTTCCATAGACCTTTCCTAACCCCCCCCCCCAACAAGAAAAAAAAACAACAGCAAGACCAATAAGAACAACAAGCAGTTTTTTGTAGGCTTACTCCCCGAGTAAGCGAAATAAGAAAAACAATATTACACACCTGAATCGTAATGTTATTTTAGATGTGGTCTAAAGAAAAACATAGACCAAAGATTTCACATCAAAAGTCAATTCGATATATAAACAATTTTGCACGAAACAAAAAAATCAAAAAAGAAATCACACATTTCGCTTAACGGGTCCTTTTCCTCTCTCTTGGGTGAGAGAGAGAGAGAGAGGTTACAACATGTCTAATCAAATTAGCAAGGCGACCAGCGGAACTGACGTTAAACGAAGGGTCGAATTGGAGATATATACTTGCTTACGCATGACGTTTTGTTCAGCAGGGAATACACAGCGTGTATACGAAGCTCATTAAATACAACATAAACCACGAGCTTTAATACACAATGTATCTTGTGCACACAGTGAATGAATAAATACAGCGTTTATGTTTAAATTTAATGCCACAATATACCCTGTGCATCTAATGAATAAAATTATACAGCAATATATGTTTAATTTTGTTTAATACTACTATATACCTTGCATATACAGTGAATAAATTATAATGCATGTATTTTTAGCTTTAATACCCAATATACCTTGTGTATATAATGAATAAATTATAATGCATATATGTTTAACTTTAATACAAATATATACCTTATGTATACAGAATAAATTATTCAGCATGTATGTTTAACTTTAATACGCAATGTATCTTTATCTATAATATAAATCAAATACATTATGTATGTTGTTCAACTTTAATACACAAAATTCTGTTATGTATGTATGACTATATCATGTATTGTATGTTTAAACCAGTTTTTTGAAAGAACAGCTGGGTGTTAAGTTGTTTGAATGAAATTCCTTTATTTCAGGAAAATATCTGAACAGCAAAAACTGGATTGGTGGTGGCCTGTAAACTTATATCAAACTGACAGGAATGACAGAAAACGGGACAAATCTGCCTTATAAACTGCAAAAAACTTTTAAAATTAATTCGACAGATCCTGTCTTACAAACTCCCCAAAACTGACAAAAGATGACAAATAAGGGACAGATGTGTCCAATAAACTGCAAAAAACATGACAAATTATAAATAAAATCCACCTATGTGCCTTATAAAAACAACAAAGCTGAGAAAATGACAGGAAATGGACAGATATGCTAATAAACTTATAGAAATTTGACAGAAAACGACAAAAAATAGATATGTGTCAAAAACCTTTCACTAAACCGACAGAGAATGAAAAAAATGGATAACTATGACTAATAGACTTATACAAAATTGACAGAAAATGAAAAAAAAATAAAATGACAGATATACATTATAAAATGCTGAAAATAGACATAAAATGGACTGGTAGGAATGGAAAAATATGCCTAATGAACTATACAAAACAGACAGAAATGACAAAACATTGACAGAAAAGTATCATATACAACTGCTGGACAACTGACAGAGAAAACCAGAGAATGACAGAAACTATCAGCAAAGAAACCAGTCGTACTAAAAAAATAAAACTAAACAAACCCCCCCCCCCCAAATAAAACGAATTAGAATTGCCTAAAAAAAATAATATCTCATGCTTTTCCCTGCGTCGATTCTCGCCCAGAAACTCTCATGCAGAATTCTTGTCCACCTTCCGTCGCAGTATTTGACGAGGGGGGGGGAGGGGGGGTGAGGTGGAGGGGGGGGGGGGGTCGTTTTAAATGCTGACAAAATGACATAAGCCCTCCCTTTGTGCCTGTTTGGGGACCCAGGGGAGGGGCCATTTGCCGAATTATGAGAGCAAGGCCACCGCTGGTGTCCGGGAAATCTAATGACGCAATTTCAACCCAACCAAACCAACGAAGAATGTTTGGCGACGGGTTTAATCCGTGTCAAGACAGGGAACTTCTTCTTGGGCAATATTATAAGGACTGCGAAGAATCTCAATCGTTTCTATTTCTTTCGTTCGTCTATTTTTCTGAGGCATTGTGCGTTCTGTTGATTAGAGCAGCTGTTGACCTTACGAGCAATAGTCGAGAGTACGTCCAACACCATACTGTTGAGCTTAAGCGTAACAGTTGGCGTGTTTGCCCAGTCGTTGAGTGAAGGTCATTGTTGAGTAAATTGTCAACTGCTGAGCGTATTCAACTGTTGAATGTCTCCTCTGTGTAGTCAACCTTTGAACGTACAATCAACAGCTTGCCATATGCCCATCCGTTGAACGCATACCGAACCGCTGAGACGCACTTATATCATACAGAGACTCTGTTCCAATATCCCTCAAAAATGTCTTCATAATCTATTAATCTCCTCTAAATTTGCATCCAGTGAGATGTGGACAAAATTTCTACAGCTGGGGAGGGCACGCACGTTTTTTTGGGGAATTCAAATCGCTAACGGTTAGCTGACCCAGATGTGGATGGTAACTAACATCTTCTGGAGCCAGGAAAATGCTTAGGGCTGGGGGCTCGCAGCCGCCTTATTTGAAAACTAGCTAAAAAACTATTCTTAGTTCATATGAACCTAAATTATTATCAGCAGAGAGAGAGAGAGAGAGAGAGAGAGAGAGAGAGAGGTAAGAGTTCCGGTGACACCTCAAAGTCTTCATCATCATCGGAGAGAGAGAGAGAGGAGAGACAGAGAAATCTTTCCACACGCCTTTCATTCCCGTTTATCGCCCTGATTCCCGTGGGAATCTAATCACCAGTTCCCATTCCAGTGCCATCTTATCCAGAGGTCCCCGCGGAGTCAATCAACTATTTACATCCTGGTACTCTGAGATTAATCTTCTAAAGAATTAAGTTATGCAGCCAATATTTTCTTAAACACGAATAGTTATAAATTATTATTATCATTATATTATATTATTATTATTATTATTATTATTATTATTATTATTATTATTATTATTATTATTATTATTATTATTATTATTATTATTATTATTATTATTATTATTATTATTATTATCAAAGACGTTCACCCAGAAAGGTATAAACCACTTATAATAATGAACACAAATTCGCCTAGCATGCCGAACCGCTATATTAATGTAACTCCACTTTCCTCAGGGAGAGAGAGAGAGAGAGAGAGAGAGAGAGAGAGAGAGAGAGAGAGTCCCAAATAACAGCTCGCTGCAGAGGACTCGATAATTGACTTTCCAGGTCCTGTTATCTCACTCTGGCGAACAAGAAGAACAAGTTTCTTTTGTTATGCGGTGCCAAAGCGCCATCGCCGGATGCTGTTTTCTGACATCTATGTATGCAAGAAGCGTCTGGCTTTCACAGGATTAGAGAGAAACAGCGAAGAGAGAAGAGGGAATAACAAGAGACGAAAAAAGAATGAGGAAGTTATTTAGTTTTGGGGGGTTTCCTGGAGAACCAATTTCGAGTATCCCAACAGATGACAAGGGACTCGTTCAAGAGGGTCCCATCTGGCGAGACAAAACTTCGTCTACGCTCAGAGACTGTTGAACGAGGCGGTGAGATACTGAACGCAGCTAGGAACCAATAAAACGCGTCAGACTACTTAAAGAACGCAGCATGGATAGGCCTAGAACAAAAGTCTTGATAAAAACAGCAAAATTACGAGGGAATAATATTGAAATATGGACTATAGGCCAGAAAATAAGAACAGAAACCTGTTGAAATGAGGCTGGGAGGCAAGAGAAGACTAACGTGCAAATGAACGCAACCAGAGGCCCAAGAATACGATAGGTACCAGAGCATTAATTGACATTATTAGATGTTACTTAAGAATTCATGGCACAAGACAGCCTTTAGAGATCACAGCAGCCAAATTTTGAAACGAGAGTAAATTCTTCAAGGTGCAAATTATCTCTAATATCGGATTCCCTTCCTCCTGGTTAGCTCTCTCTCTCTCTCTCTCTCTCTCTCTCTCTCTCTCTCTCTCTCTCTCTCTCTCTCTCTCTTTCATTATTATGATAAACTGAGTGAGTATTGCTTTGTTAAGTTTAAATCCGGCTAATTTCTGGAGACTTAGCGAATAGAAATGATAGTTTTATTTGTTATATCTGAATTACAGGACACGTTTTTCCCTTTTTTATTATTATTATTATTATTATTATTATTATTATTATTATTATTATTATTATTATTATTATTATTATTATTATTAATATTATTATTATTTTTCAATATTTGATGCGTTATTTTCTATTCATCACACCTAATACTACAATCAATTCTAAACAAAAACATTCATTCTCTTCAAACTAAACTTTCTAAAGGCATCAGAAAGGCTTTAGAAAAGTTAGAAAGGAGATAAAATCTAAGAATGCTAAAGAAAGTGAGAAGTCAAGTGGAAATTCAGGAAATTTAAGAGAAGAAAACACTTGTCTCGGAATTCCTGAGATGATTATATACCTTTGGAGTCCACAAGTGTCATCTCCACATCTTCATTAAGAACCTCATTAGGAAATCTGGTTCCCAGCTGGACTCGTCAGATTACAAAATCTTGTTTTGTAATTTGAACTCAAAGGGGCGTCTCGATACAGCTGTAGCTTCCTAGTCATTATTTTCAAAAAAGGGTACAAAAAACCTAATTGGAAAATGTTGTTCGTTCATACGAAATCCTTGAAGGGTAGAAAACTACTTGTTGAGTCCAGTTTAGAGACCTTGTAGTGATGAGAGAGAGGAGAGAGAGAGAGAGAGAGGAGAGAGAGAGAGAGAGAGAGAGAGAGAGCCAGAGAAGCTCTTTTCCTACAGCATCCCCCCCCAAAAAATGACTAAATAAAATGACCCAAACCAAAAACATTTTCATTAAAATGTTGACATCAACTCGCAGCTGTCCCTGATTGCAAAGGAGGAAATAAAGAGTTCCATCAAAACGTTCCACAGAGCACTTATCACAGGCTGGATGGAACAGGAACTCATTCCCGAAACTAGAATTGGAACAGATAAGTCGCTTTTGGTGTATGACTTCGAAAGCTTTGGCTGGGTCCGGAGCTGGGATTTAGAGGTTACTATTTTCTATTTCATATATATATTTTTTGTGATCAATATTTTTGTGTTTTTATATATACAGAAATTCATGATCTATATGTGAATCTGAATCTCGTTTTTTTATATTTTTTATACAGGGATTATTTTATACCTATATTTAGGTATATGATTTCCTTTCTTTATTTTTTTATTCAGTGATTTATTTTTGGTCTATATATGTAAATAACTTTTGAAGTTTTTATATATCTAATCTCCTTTTATATTATCATACAGATTATTTATATTGACAATTCCCGTAAATCATTGAAATTTATGAATAAAATAGACAACATAAAAAGAACGTAAATAAAGATTTAAAAATAATATTGAAAGGGGATTATTAAATAATATATATATTATATATATATATATATATATATATATATATATATATATATATATATATATATATATATATATGTGTGTGTGTGTGTGTGTGTGTGTGTGTGTGTGTGTGTGTGTGTGTGTGTATACCATATATACACATACATATATGTTCATATGTATTATATAATCCCCTTTTTAAATATTATTTAAAATTTTTATTCACGATTTTCATTTTTTTATAAATGCCACGTATTTACAGGAATTCTCAATATAAATAATATCTTTTTTCACATTTTACTTATTTCAATTTGTCAGTTTCATGAATTTTATAATTACGTCAATAATTTATTTTTTTATTAACGAACAGCTATGTTTAAAATTCTTCCATAATTCAAAATTCAAACCATTTCATCAAACAGCCATTTGGCTATTTGATCAAATGATTACGTTCCCTGGCTATTAATAGTTAATGGCGCTCTCTCTCTCTCTCTCTCTCTCTCTCTCTCTCTCTCTCTCTCTCTCTCTCTCTCTCTCTCAATTTTCTAAGCATTTTTCTCTGCAATTGTATTTTGTTTTCATGAACGAATTAGTAGCTAACGTGGTGGGCATATGTTTAACATGTTGGGCATACATTCAATATGTTGGGCAAATGTTTAACATGTTGGGTATATGTTCAATGTGTTGGGGATATGATTCAATGTGTTTGGGGTATATGATTCAACATGTTGGGTATTGTTCAACATGTTGGGCATATGTTCAATATGTTGTGTATATGTTCAACGTGTTGGGCATATGTTTGTACATGTTTGGCATATGTTCAATATGTTGGGCATATGTTTAACATGTTTGGTATATGTTCAATGTTGGGCATATGTTTAACATATTGGGTATATGTTCAGCAGTTTGGGCATATGTTCAACATGTTGGGAATATGTTCAACATGTTAGGCATATGTTCATCGTGTGCGGCTTATGCTCAACATAGATATATTATGTTCAATGTTTTGGTCGTACGCTAAACATGTTGGACGTATGTTGAACAAGTTGGGTATACACCCAATACGTGGCCGTATGTTCAACATATTTGGTATACCCTCAAGCTGTTGGTCTTACGATCAATATGTTGAGCATACTAGCAACATGTTGGGCATAACTCATCATGTTAGGCTTATGTTCAACATGTTGGGCATAACTCAACATGTTTGTCACACACTCAACATGTGGGGCATAACTCTATATGTTGAGCGTACACTCAACATATTGGGCATATACTAAACACGTTGAGCATACTAGCAACATGTTGTGCATAACTCAACATGTTGAGCATACCGGCAACATGTTGAGCATACTAGCAATATGTTTTGCATAACTCAACACGTTGGACATACACTCAACATGTTGAGTGTACACTCAATGGTTCTAGAAGCTTTCAAGAATTTAACTTGAGTGGATTCATGCTGAATGTAGCTTTGTACATCCTTAAGTGAACATTCTTAGGAAATCCTCTCATCAGAAAACGTATCCCAATACATTACCCATAATTGACTCCCAAATCCCTCAGCCATTAGGGCGGTTTTCCTAAGACCCCCTTAGGGATTTCCGCCCGCAGTGCCGTCAATATCAGTCTTCCCTAAAAGATTCGGAAATGAGAGAAGTGTTTTTCCCTTAATTAACGGAATTTTCACGTTAGGTAGAAGGGAAAAGGGGTTTCATTTGTTTAATGCAACACACGCAGAGAAAAATAATCGAATACAGTGTATTCATTTAAACGCACACGCGCGTGCGCATGCACACGATTTTAATATTTTAATACACAAAAAGGTTTTATCTTTCATCTCTCGATTAGTTACAACACAGAAGAACAAAAATAACTCAAGAGCAAAGAGAGACTGAACAAGAACACGGAACTTTTCCTAGGACGATATTATATTCTGTCCGGAATCTTTTGCAGATAGAGTCTCTCTCTCTCTCTTCTCTCTCTCTCTCTCTCTCTCTCTCTCTCTGTACCTGTGTGTGATCTCAGCCTGGAGATAACCCCTGAGAGATAACGGATGATCCAGATCATCTGAGTGACAAAACTTCTGCAGATTGGACTCAGATTTACATCAATTTTCTGACCAAGTAATATTTTCTATCCAAAAGAAAGTTCACGAGGAAAGTCTTTATTGGACGGTAAAAGCAGGTTTTTATACAAAGAAGGAACGTATTAGTTAAGGTTAGATATATAGAAAAATGATTATAAACTTGTCTTTTGCAGATTTTCTAAAATAAAAAGGTACCTTCTACACTCTAGAAGAATTTGAAAATTGTTTGGGTGTCTGGTAAATATTGTAAAACTTTCTAGAATTGTAATATTTCACTTTACTTTAAACATTTATTAATACGATTCTTTAAAAAATTCCTTTTTATTTCTCAATTTTTCTAAAAAAAAAAATAATAATAATAAGATAAAAATTGCATCCGGAATGTAGACTGCCTATCTCCTATAATTTACAATATAATTGATGTAATTCTTGTTTTGTTTCATGGATCATCTAATCAAAGTCAGCCTTGCGTTTAATAGAAAAATTATTATTCATATACTAATCAAAGTCAACATCAGGTTATTTGAAATAACTTCAAAACAAATGGTCATATAATTACTATTTTGTTCCATGAATTATCTACTCTAAGTCAGCTATGTGTTCTTGCAAAGTTATTATTTGTATAAACAAAATCAAAATCTGATTACTTTAAATTAACTTCAAAATAATTGGTAATATAATCACCTTTTTTATGAATGATTTACTCAGTTGTAAATTTCTGCAAAATTATGATAGATAATAAACAAAATCAATGTATGGTTATTGGGTTGAAAACAAATCCACAATTGATCAATTCAAAAATCATATCTGGTTATTTTCTTGTATGAAAATCATTCCTGGTAATATAATGACATTATACCCGACACAACAAAACGAAATGGATATTGAATTCTAGAAAGGAAAAAGAAAGTCATTAATACCCACATATATATATATAGATATATATATATATATATATATATATATGGGTTTGTATGTTTATTTTTTAAACTAAACAGAGGTTTTTTTAGTAGTTATTTCCGGGACGTAATTACCCAGAATAAACTTCCGAATATATTTATTTTCAATAAATGAAATTAAAATCTTACATTTATTAAAATTAAAGACTAACTTTCAAAAATTGCATCGTTAATGACGAACAGATCTCACCAGATTTGAAATCTGAAAATACAATATTTTTAGGTATTCCCCTATAATTTTATCATTAAGATCTTAATTCTTTATTCCATCCATTTTTATCCAAATCCTACTTCCTACACTTTCGTCAATTGCCCATCTTTTCCATTTCTGACTTTTCTGTCTTAATTCATAATAATTCCCGATTCTTTAAAATATAAAATGTTATAATAGCTAATTATCGAAGCAGCGATCTTCTGTCATTCGTTAGATTCAAGTTCCCTCGATGTTTAAACCACATTGCTTCCCTCTCTCCCTCTATCTCTCTCTCTTTCTCTCCAAACTTCTGTAGAACTGTAGCTGCATAATTTCACTTTTCCAAAATCGAGAATAATCGCAGAATAATCTCGGGCATATGATAATCGCAAGTAGGGTCCATAATTATCTGAATAATTATGCCTCGCTGAATTTCCCGTTTTGCTCTCAGGATTTGAAGCTGCGAGTTTCGGGTTATGTATGACGGCTTTTCGTTTCGTTAAATATGCAAATTTTATGTTTATTTATTTATCTTTTTCACTTGAAAGGAATTAGGTTTATGTGGTTAAGCTTAGCCAAGCTTTTTCATGTTTTTTTTATTACTATAAATATTTATATCTGCAAAAGCTTCTGGTTTTATTATTTTTATTACTCGTTCGGAAGGAAACTGGTATGCGGTTCATTTTAGCCAAATTTTTATTTTCTTTTTTTGAAAATAAACATAAAAACCTGTTAACATTCTAGTTTTTGTTCATAGACTTTAGTCAAAACTGAAAATAATGCTTCAGGCAATTATAGAATGCATTTTTAAAGATATTTTTCTGTTTATGAAAATAAATATAAACATCTGTTAGAATTCAACAGTTTTTATGTATAGCATTTGAGAAAACCAGAGAGTGAGGCCTCAGCCAATTTCAGAAGACACAGATACAACTTAGATACAAATATAAAAAGGAAAACATTAGGTAATACAACAACAACAACATCATCAAATACAACATTAAAAACATAAAATGTAAAAATCTTCCATGCTTTTGCAATAATTTTAATGAATAGTATTTGGACAAAACTTAGAATAAGGCTTTAGATAAATGTAGAATTCCCAGATACAACTTAAAAATAAACATTACAACAACTAAAACAACAAATACAACAACAACATCACATACACCACTGAAATGTTAAAATGTGGATATCTGCCATTTCTTTACAATAGTATTTAGGAAAAACATGGAATAAGGGTTTAGATAAATGTGGAACTCGCAGATACAACTTAGATGCAAAGATAAACAACTTCAATACAAAATACAACAGCTGCAACAACGGCAAATACAACACACAAATCTGAACCTGGTTTCAGACGATTTCCCGTCGGACTAGAAAAAAAAAAAAACAAAAAAAACACCATTTTTGCTCCCGAACAATTTTAATCCTCTCCTGAACATGACTTTTTTTTCTTTTTTTTTCCGCCGCAGTTAAGAACAAGGTTACAGCCGGTAAACATTCTCTCTCTCTCTCTCTCTCTCTCTCTCTCTCTCTCTCTCTCTCTCTCTCTTTCTCGCTCGGGTTGCTTTTATGGGATTTTTACTGCCTCGATTTCATAAATATGTTTTACCCCGTGATGGAATCGTGATCTTGTTTGTCGAAGAGAATTTGCGGTGGGGAATACACACACACACACATACATACACATTATGATACCCCTTCGGTATTAATTTCGAGGTAGAACGATTTAGATATGAAACAACGTTCGTGGCTTAATGTTTGTGCATATGAAATGCCACTGTGAGGTGATAATAATTCACACACATACACACAAATATATATATGTAAATATATATATAATATATATATATATATATATATATATATATATATAATATATATATAATATATATATATATATAAATATATATATATATATATATATATATATATATATATATATATATATTATATCTATATATATATTATAGGTCTGTTTCGTATCTCTATTGTTCTGTTGTTTTTGGGGATGATGGGATTGGTCTGTCTCTCTCTCTCTCTACTCTCTCTCTCTCTCTCTCTCTCTCTCTCTCTCTCTCTCTCTCTCTATCTATATATATTATATATATATATATATATATATATATATATATATATATATATATATATATATAAAGCAGGTAAACTGTGGACGGTGTGTTATAGCTTTGTAAATCCACAAAACCTGATCAGGAAATGCTATGCAAGCAACATACCCACGCATCCTCAATGCGCAGAAGTCCAGCAAAATACAAGTAAGTATGCAAGAGTATTTTGCTCAACATGTCTATAATGGATAGATAATGTTATTAAATCGAGACTTAATGTGCATATAGTAGATGATGAAGAAGGTGAGGACGAGGAAGAAGAGGAAAACGGAAAAGAAGAAAATAAAAATTAAATGATTGAAAAAAATAATTAAAACAAATAGCAGGACAAAAGTATGGATGCAGAGATACTCATAGATACAACATATGAAGCAATACAGCAGCATACATACGATGAAATCAATTACGACATGACAACACAAAATAAAATCCCGAAAAGGATTTACCTAGATCTTCATACTGATGGGAAACAGCAAGAAAAAAAAGAAAGAAAGACACAGTCTGCACCCTTTTCAAAAGAGGGAATTGCAGATTCGGTGAAAGATGTTACTACAAACATCCCAAGGTATGTCACAATCATGAGACGGCTATGAGGATGAATGCAGAGATCTACATCCAAAAATATGCAAAAACTTAAAAGAAGGAAAAGGATGTAAGTTCAACAAAAAATTTAAATATATGCACCCTGAAGACATAAATAAAAAAAATTAAATAATGAAATCCAAAATAAAAACGAAACAAATAAAGAAAGGAACAAAGAACATGAGGTGAAGGGAAAAAAAAGAAGCCATCACCACACTATGGAATGTCCGCATCGAGAATGCAAGCATCAGCTCCAAGATACAGTGCAATAAACAAGCACTGTATATACGATGCCATTGGATATTGCAGATACGATGCATCAGCTCCAAGATTCTACTCAAGAGATAATAACTGTTTTTATTATGCAAGAGGATATTGCAGATACAGAGAAAATTGCAGATTCAGACACAAAATGAATAATTATAATGAAGGAAGATCAAATATTATGGAAAAGTTGGATTTTTTAATGTCAGATTTCTGGAAATGAAGAAAAGAACTACATACCAGAACAGGAAAGAGACGTGGGAAAATCCTTATTATTACCTATATTAAATGAAGGAGATAACACGCAAACCATCATTGTGATGAATGCGCTGGGTTTAGTTACGAGTAACTCAAAAAGAAAAATATAGTTCTTAGAAGAACTAACCTAAACTGAAAAAATAGATATAATGGATATAAATGAAACCTGATGATCAGATAAAGGGTTCCAAACTTATAGATCAGATAGAAAGAATAGGAATCAAGGGGGAACCACAATATATGGGAGAGACATAAAACAAGGAAAAATATATGAGAAATATATTTATTCAGTATGTGAATCAATAGTGGTAGAATTTGAATCTGAAAAAAGAATGAACATAATAATATATAGACCCCCTAATACTAGAGAGTTTGACACAATAATAGAAAAATTGGATGATATATGTAGAAATCATGAAGACTGGACTATTCTCCTATCCGGAGACTTTAACTTTCCTTTCGTAGATTGGAAAGAAGAAATAGGGGATTGTGGTTGTATTTATACTTATAAATTAGAGAGATATAGTAGTGCAGAAGATAAGAGGCAATTCGAAAAGCTATTAGATATGCTACTAGAATACAACATTCAACGAATAAATCACCTGCCAACAAGAAAGGAAAATACTTTAGAGCTAGTATTTGCGAACGAGGTGAATTATGTTAAAGAAATAACAGTTTATAATGCGGAAGCAGCGTATAAAATATTAACTTGTGTTTGCTGCGCCAAAACCTAGAAATAAGAGCACCAAAGATATAACACATATCAAACAAATAAAGGATCAAGAGGGTGTAGTGCTTAGAAAGGATGGAAGACATTGTGAAGAGATGGAAGAATATTTCGAACAGTTGTTAAATGAAGAAAATAATATACTAATAAGAGAGGATGGGCAAGTGAACATTGGCATGGTAATGAGGTTTTCTAGGCAAGAGGTACTAAATGCACTGAAGAGATGAAAGAATGGGGAAGGCAACCGGACCGACATGATCCCAGTGGAGCATGGAAAGCATTAGGAGATGAAGGAGTGGATATACTGTACAATCTTATGATAAGAGCCTTGAACAGGAAAAGATACCAAATGAGTGGCGTGGGAGTATATTGATCCCAATTTTTAAAGGGAAAGGCGATGTCCAAGAGTGTGGTAATTATAGGGGCATTAAATTGATGTCCCACACTTTGAAGATACTGGAAAGGATGATAGATGCTAGACTGAGAGAAGAAGTACAAATAGGTAAAGAGCAGATGGGATTTATGAAGGGAAGGGGAACAACAGATGGTTAATATTTTGTCTGAGGCAAATAATGGAGAAATTCGAGGAAAAGACAAAGGGACCTACATATGGTATTCATTGACCTTGAAAAGGCTTATGACCGAGTCCCGAGACAAGAGGTATGCGGAGGAGCCTGAGGGAGAAGATGGTGCCAGAGAAGTATGTGCGATTGATACAAGAGATGTACCGGAATGTATTTACCAGAGTGAGGAGCAGTGTGGGAGACAGAAGGTTTTGAGGTGAGAGTAGGATTACACCAGGGGTCGGCTCTGAGCCATTTATCTTTAACATAGTGATGGATGTTATAATAGAGGAAGTAAGGGAGACAGTACCATGGAAACATATTGTATGCGGATGATATTGTTCTGTGTGCAGAGAGCAGGGAGATCTGGAAGTGAAATTGGAAAGATGGAGACAAGTACTGGAGGACAGAGGATGAGAATAAGTAGATCCAAGACAGAATATATGTGTACCACCACTGAGGGGATGATAGAGAAAGTATTCAGCTTGGTGGAGAGCAAATAAGGAGAGTTGATAAGTTTAAGTATTTGGGATCTTTTGTTAACGCGGGAGGAAGATGGAAGAAGAAGTAAAACATCGGGTACAGGCAGGCTGGAACAACTGGAGAGCGGACCCCGGAGTTCTTTGTGACAAAAAGAGGCCGCTTAGGTTAGGTTAAAAGGAAAAAATTTCACAAGACGGTGGTAAGAACAGCAATGCTGTATGGTACGGAAAACAGCAAGCATGAGAAAAGCAGAGCAGAAGAGAGGGATGTGGCAGAAATGAGAATTGCTTAGGTGGATGTCTGGGGTAACAAGAGTGGATAGGATCAGAAATGACTACATGGGGGGAAGGGGTCAACTAAGGTGGTGGAAGTATCAAAGAAAGTGCAGGAGGGGAGGCTGAGATGGTATGGACACCTGTTGAGGAGAGATGAGGACCACGACTGGGAGACATACTATGGGGGTGGAGGTGCAAGGAAGAAGAAAAAGAGGGAGACCAGAAAGAGATGGAAGGACTGTGTGAGAGGAGACTTAAATGAGAAGGGAATTGATGAGGCAGAAGCACAAGATAGAAATAGATGGAAACGGCTCATCCGAAAACGGCGACCCCATATAAAAATGGGAACAAGCTGGGAAGAAGAAGAAGAGTTTGCTGCGCCAAACCATTTGAGCTTCCAGCGGGGACTCGAGTTATGTTGGGAAATGACGAGTCCCCTGCTTTGGGAATGAAGCGTGTGGGGCGCCAGAGAGTGTACGTAGGAATGTCTGGGCTTCATTCGGATCTGTTATTCTGGTACTAAATACTTTGAGGATTTATGACAGACGCTTATTCATATCAAAGAAGTTCACAGGGGCCACTGACTTGGAATTCCAGCTTCCAAAGAATGAAGGCGTTCATTTAAAAGAAGTTTCTGAAGATAACAGAAAATGTAGAAAGAAAAGATCAGTTGTGGTAAAAGGAAAAAAAATGATAAATTGATAAAATTATAAATAAATGAATTATTAAAATAACAGTTGAATTTTCTACGTCGAGTTTTCTAAATCAACAAGAATTTATGAAAATCAAGAACTTAAGCATCAGACAATTTGAGTAGCCCTTCATACTCATTGGTCCCTATTACATGGATCTCCCTGCCTTCCTCTATGTTCCTCGAACCCTTTAAACTGTTTTCTTTCAGGTTCTTGGGAAGAGAGGATCAGCCAGAATGATACAGAGTGACCCAGAATGACTTCCCTCAAGGAGACAAGTTTCTGACAAGACCCAACCTCGCATTTCTCTATCCACATTCAACTTTGACCTCAATGATATCTATATGGGGCTTCTGCTATTTAATTCCAACTCCTTTTTTATATCTGGGGATAAAATCCAGCTCCCTTTTCCATGTTTTTGAAGGAAATTGGACCCCTAATTCCACCGAGTTCCTTGAACTATCCCAGGGGAGTCCCATTAGGCAAAGTTCGAGACATTTAAACTTGCAGCCACATTTACATGAAGTTCGTTCACCGTCAATTGAAGTTACTTCACAAGATCAATGTTTATCTAATTTCCAGCCAATCTAACTCCCCTCCCCCTCACCCCCTTCCTCCTATCCTCTATAACCTTTGGGGTGGGGGGTGGTGAGGGGATTGCTGAAGGATTCACTCAAAGAGGGTTTGATCCAGCTAATGGATCCTATTCATCAAAGACGCTGAACCTGCGTTTGGAAGTTGGGTGGTTTGAGATGGAATCAGATGAGGGTTATTTTCTTCTTCTTCTTCCTCTTTTCTTTCGCAACTCGTTGGAATTTGGAGTTAACGAGAGTGAAGTATGATTTCTGTTGTTGTTTCTCTCTCTCTCTCTCTCTCTCTCTCTCTCTCTCTCTCTCTCTCTCTCTCTCTCTCTCTGAATGAGTATTATGTGAGGAATATCTTGAATACGACTTGTTATCAGTACAAATAAATTCTTTTAGGGATTAATGTACTTAAAGTGACGTTGACCACAATCTGAATTGCAGAATTAACTAATTCTCTCTCTCTCTCTCTCTCTCTCTCTCTCTCTCTCTCTCTCTCTCTCTCTCTCTCTCTCTCTCTCTAACTGTAGGCGAATCCATCAACGGCCCATCCCAAGGTAATCCCAGGGTAATAACCAAGTAATACCAAAGTAATCCCCAGGTCATTGCTATGTAATCACCTAGTGAATTCTTAACTTATTCAACTAAATCTTCCATGAAATCACTTGGGTGATTTTCTTTCAGGGGAACAAAATGATCGAAATCTTCCCTCAGAAAGCGTTCAGTTCCGGAATGGATATCGGCCAGTCGGGGACAAATCCAGACGGATTACATGTGAATAATGACGGTATGGGTTGCAGCATAGCTTCCGGAAAATCCAGATCCATTTCCAAGTACAAATGCCGTCACCATCATCATCATCATCATCAACTTGCTCGAAAGGTGAGACGACTCTGCCGAGAGAGATAGAGAGAGAGATAAAGGATGCCATATACAGCCACTGTATATAGAACACACACACGCAGCCTACACACACAAACACATGCACAATCCTACACGTACACAGGAACAGAGCAGCAACAGGTGGCTCTAATGGAGTGTATAGAGCTCTTCCCCTCTAAGTCCCAAGAGGGGAAGATTCTATGGATGGCCAAAATGGAAGATGGAAGACCGAGAAACTCGACTTTGTCTGGAATCCAGGCGAAAAGAGGTCCTCTCTGGAAAATGGGAAGAGGGATTTGGTCAAGAGACTTATTTTAATCGGGACTTGTCCTCTGGTAAAAAAAAAAAGGGGGGGTGGGGTGTCTGACTTGACGAGGGTTAAGGAAAAGCATTTGTCTTTGTTCTCAGTCAATTCTTTCCTTCTGATCATTTCTGATTCCTGATGATACTGAAAAGGGATGCAATAAATGTGTTTATCCTTTTGCCTTATCTTTAAAATCACCCCATCAATGATAATTGGCATTCAGCGTATAATTCCTAATCATTCCTGGATTCCTGTATCACAGATTCCAATCACCATTCCGGGATTCCATACTCTAAAGACCTCGTGCTCCAGCCTTCCAATTCCAGGTTACGTCATTTTCATTCATTCCTGAATTCCTGTATTACAGATTCCAATCATCCATTCCAGGATTCCATACTCAAAACGCATCTTATTCCAGCCATCCAATTCCAGGTTAAGTTATTTTCATCATCCGGACGCTTGTATACAGATTCCAATCACCATTCCTGGATTCCATACTCAAAAGGTCTCGTGTTCCAACCTTCCAGAAGGTTACGTCATTTTCCAGGTTTGGGAGGAAACTGAATTATGGGGTTTTCGCTGACGTCAGCATTTTTTCAATTGCCCCTCACTGCTGCAACAACGATGGTAATTCATCTCCATCTGAAACAGGTTTCAGTAAAAATGAGCACGAGAACTGGTCACACTTTGAGTTTATTTTCAAACTAAGAATTACATCTGACAGCTTTCTATAAGGACTGTTCAACTTTATCATGCCATTTTGATCAAATCTTACTCTGTTCCTTCGCAGATTTTTATCTACATATTCCTTTCAGCGTCTCTTCTCTTCTCTCGAAGATTTCTGTCTACGAAGAATATACTACTGAACGTAACACCATCTCTAAAACATTTTTAAATAACGAAGATTTTTTCTACGTCGACCTTTGCCGTTTCGAGAAGTCTATTGTGATTGAAATGGCCTCGAGGAAGGGAGCGTTCATGCAGTCCAAAAGGAGGATGCTAAGACGTTTTTGGGCGACGTTTCTTACGTCAGAATTAACCGAGGAAAGTTTGTCGTCCATCGTCCGTTTACGTTTCAGTAACCATCAAAGGACTCATTTTCACAACCTTCATAATTTGCATGAAACGTTCCTTTCTTTTCTCGGCCTCAGACGATTGAACTTTCACTCCCTGGATGAAATACGTCTCCCTTTCCCTCTCCTGACAATTGGACTTTCTATGTCTGGAAACTTATTTCTTTTTCTTATCTGTATCTTGGCAACAATTGGGACGAGTTCTGCTTTCACCAGAAGGATTCTCGTATAGTGAGGAGTTATACCAATCCAATTTTCAGTCTGTTCTCTGGCTTGAAGAGGCAGACTGGGTTGGACGAGTATATAGAATTTGGCTGTGAGAAGATCAAATGTGTTTGTATTTCACCCATTCTAAGAACACGGTTAAAGTTCAAATAAAAACACAGCAGTGTTCAAAGAGCAGAGAGTCCAAACAAAAACACAGCAGAAATTTCAAAACACACCAGAGTTCAAACAAAAACACGCCAGAAAGTTCAATCAAGCCAAAAACGGCCTCACTCATCAATTTAAAGTTGCCTTTTCCTCACCTCAGTTCCTCTTCCCATGAGATTAAAGCTTAACCATCCCATTCACTCCTCCTACAATATAGCAGGAGGGGGTGGGGGGTTTGATCTGTGTAATGGAACCCCCACTTTCAGAAACGACGTCTCTCTCTCTCTCTCTCTCTCTCTCTCTCTCTCTCTCTCTCTCTCTCGTCGTAATGCAATTCCCGCAAATGTCATCAGTCGGGAGGAACACTTGGCCCCCTGCAAATGCTAACCAAGGACCTCCCTAAATCATCTTCCCTAAATCCCTTCGTTACAATTCACGAGCAATGATCCGTTTCCTACCTTCATGGTCTTGGACGAGAGATGTTGTTTCATCTTAATTAGCAGTTTCTTTTTCAATGAGATGAGAGAGAGAGAGAGAGAGAGAGAGAGAGAGAGAGAGAGAGAGAGATAGAGTACGCATTTATCTTATGCGTGACAATATCTTCATTTTGGGTTTAGGAAGACCCGTCTTTCTCTCTCACGCCTCATTATAACCCAGTACCCTTCACAACCGACTCCTAAAGTCTGTTGCAAGTTTATAACAAGTTTATCAAATGACGCAGAAACAAGGTGTAATCTGACCTCCAGATTACTCGGGGCAGGGCATGTGCTAAAACTTACGGCTAATAGCGCCTTGTTTCACCAATGAAAACTATAATGAATATGCTTTATTTTATCAGAAATAATTGTTCTAACAGTTGGTATATTTCATGTATAAATAATGGGGAACCTAGGATGTCAAAAAATGACCTGTAGATTTTGCCCCTGATATAGCAGTAAATTACATCTCAGTGTAGATATTTTCACATAATTCCGTTCTAGGATAATATGAGTTTATTCTATAAAAACATCTAGGTACCCAAAAAGAAAATCTTGAAAATTTTCACAATTTTTGGGACAAAAAACATACCCTTTTTTCTCTTTTCAGATTTTGACCTCTTTCGGCAGTCACATCTTGTAAATAGTAGTTTTAGGAAGGATTCCCTGAATTGTTGTGTGTATATAGCTTATTTTGTATTTTTTGTAAAAATTTTCGTACATTTTTTTAATATACTTATTTTTTTTATATATTTGTAATAAATATTTACTTTGTAGATGGGTATGATTTATCTTTTCAGTAGTTTTTATTAATGCTTAAAGTGATTTTAGAAAATAAAATGTGAAGCATTCCAGTAAAAATCAAATGTTCACAAATTTTTCTGGGCGCTCAGGTCGAGCTCGACCCGCACGCACCTTTAACAGGATACCAATATAGCCAAACCTATCCAGGGTTAAGAAGGAACATGTTAGGTGAAGTTAGATATATAGAAAAATAATTGTAAACTTATATTTTGCAGATTTTCTAAATAAAAGTTAATTTCTACACTGTAGAATTTAAAAATTGTTTAGGCGTCTGGAAAATATTGTAACACTTTCTAAAATAGAAATATTTCACCTTACTTTAAACGTGTATTAGTAAGATTCTTTCAACATTTTTTTTTCTCAATTTCTATGCAAAAAAAAAAAAAAAAAAAAAAACAATAAAAAATTACATACACAATGTAGACTTCCTATCTCGCATAATTCAAAAGATAATTATTGGTTTGTCTAATGAATTTGTTCTGCTCTAGGTCAGAATTGCTTTTGTTTTGTTGCAAAATTATTATTCATATAATAATCGAAGTCAACATCAGGTTATTTGAAATAACTTTCAAAACAAATCATAATATAAATACTATTTGGTTCCACGAGTTATACACTCTAAGTTAGCCTTGTGTTGTTGCAAAATTATTATTAGTATAAACGAATTCAAACTCTGATTACTTTAAATTAATTTCAAAATAATTGCTAATATAATTACCATTTTTTTATGAATGATCTAATCAGATTTGCAATGCTGGTAAATTATTACCTATACAAACAAAATCAGTGTATGTTTATTGGGTCAAAAAGAAATCCATATTTGATCATTTCAAAAATCATATTGGATATATTCTTATATGAAAATCCTCCCTGGAAATATAATGACATTATACCCGACACAACAAAACGAAATTGATATTGAATTCTAGAAAGGGAAAAAAGGCATTTATACCAAACAGCATTATTCAAACCATTTTCCCATTTTGGCATAAATGGAAAAATATTAAAAATAAAAAAAAAAAAAACCTAAAAAAAAAAAAAAATCTTGCAACGTCTGCATAAATGCAAAATGACATAAATGATTTCTGCTGTTGCTCCCCTAAGGTGGTAATGAGCCCTGTATGGCTGTGGGTGGGCATGGGGAGTGGGGGGATGTGGGGTGGTTAGTTTAATAATATTTTTGAAAAAAGCTTAATCAGCAGTTTTTGACCAGATTTTTTTAGGGGGTGGGGGAAGGAAATTTTTTATTATGGTAGACTGAACGCCCAACCCAGTGGCTTATAAGCGCGCACAAGGGCCTGATTATGTCAAGTACTTTAACTTTTTTCTGTTTATAATATATTCGAGGATTCCCTTTTTTTTAGTTTAAGGATTTTGGTCTTCCAAATTTTATAGAAAATAAAAATTATTCTTAACTCTTTTTATTTATAAATTTGTTTGTTAATTAAAGTAAGTTTTTTTTTCATTTTATGCATTTTGCTCTTACAAAAAATCTATCAAAAATAATAATTTTCTTTTTATAAATGAAAAATTCATTTTTATCAAATATTCAAGGACTTGGCTTCATAGAATTTAAGGATGGAGTCTAAAATTCTATACAAAATATTAATGACTATATTTTTATTTTCTAATTTGATAAATGCATGTTATTGGTTATAATATACTTAAAGATTCCTCTCTTTAGATTTAAGGAACTATCCTCTAAAACCATCTATAAAATTACAATTTAATTTATTTTTCCTAAATTTGAGATTAATTTGTATGTTTTTTACATACTTAAGGATTCAGCCCCTTAATTTTAAGGATTCCAACTCTCTCTCTCTCTCTCTCTCTCTCTCTCTCTCTCTCTCTCTCTCTCTCTCTCTCTCTCTCTCTGTGAGTACATTATTCATGCAAATAGGGGCATTAGTGTCATGATGTGCAATATATTTGTTCTTAATATTTTGAGGAAAGTTTTTATTCACAAAAATCCTTTTGGATATATATACATATCACTATGATGGTTGTGTGTTTAATGATACATACACGTTCGTGTGTATGTGTGCGTGTATGTGTATGCGTTTGTGTATGGAAGTGTGTAAATGTGTATTTATGTCGTCAGATAAATGACTACTTGGTTGATATCTTAAAAGCCATTGTCTGGTTAACAGAATTTAATCCCGTAATAATTATAGAAATAATTCTATAAACTAAACGATAATTATAGAATGATAGAAATAATTATATATTAATCTAAATAAATATTCATTTTCATAATTGAATCAAATTGATTTAGCAAGAAGGAATTCACTACAATTACCATCAGAATTCAATCTTCGTATAATTATAGAAATAATACTTCAAACATAAATAAAGAATTATATAATGAAAAATCAATCATAGATAAAGAATTATATAATGAAAAATCAATCTAGTTATTAAAATCAATATTCATTTATGACAATAACCATAAATGAATATTGATTTTAATAACTAGATTTTTAGAAAACTTGAATAAATCAAGTTCGTCAAACTACATCTTCGAAATTAATCTGACTGATCTTAAGTCTAAAGACAACGAATTTTCCCAAACAATCTGTTAAAGTATTTATCTTATTTATTTGTTTTGCTTTTTTCTTTGTTTGCTGCTTTGCAGACGCTGTGATGGATTTTGGGGTAATGTTCCGAAGTGTCTTGAAGTGCTTTGAAGTCGCCAAAGAGAGTGGAGACACACGAGTTTCTCGTGAATTGGGGGAAGTGTGAAGTGAATTTAAAATCCGCCTGAGGTTTGAGACTTTGTCAAGGAAGATTTGGCAGCAGAGATGAAATGATTATTTAGAGATGTAAATAAATAAAAAAGATAAATCAATAGATAAAAATAATAAAAATTGACATAAAATACAGAAAATAAGATAAAAATAAAATATATATATTACAGAAATTAAAAATAATTAAAATATACACTTGAAGAAATTTGTTAAGTAAATGAACAAACATCTTTGCAATATATACAAATAGTACGGCTCTTATACAATATTTAAACGTGAGACAAAATGATTGTTAACAGACAGCAAATAAATAAACAAATAAATAAATAAATAAAAATGTTAATAAATAGTCAATCAAATACAAAAAAACTTGCAAAATATGATACATGTTGTACGCCCCCCCCCCCTTCTCTCTCTCTCTCTCTCTCTCTCTCTCTCTCTCTCTCTCTCTCTCTCTCTCTCTCTCTCCCAAGACAGAGGAAAATGACCCATTAAACGAAATGTGCTATTTCTGTTTTGATTTTTCTGTTCCTTGCAAAATTGTTAATATATTGAAGTGACTTTTGATTATGAAATCTTTGGTCTATGTTCTTCGGACCACATCTAAAATAACATTACTATTCAGGTGTGTAGCATTGTCTTATTTTCGCTTACTCGGGGAGTAAGCCCACAAACTACTTTGTTGTTGTTATTGTTCTTGCTGTTGTTGTTCTTGATGCGGGGAGGGGTAGGAGAGAACTATTGAAAAGTCTAAAATGGTCTGAAAAAGGTGTTTCGCGTTGAGGTACAGATACAGGAATATGAGGATCTGATATATATTATTTATTTATTAGCATGGAAATGCAAAAAATAAATAATATCCATATCAAACAGTATAAATAGATAAAAAAAATAAAGAAAATAAATAAAAGATAAGTAAATAAAAAATAAAATAAATAAATATAAAAAGTAATGAGGAAATAAATAAATAAAAAAATAAATAATAAAAAAATAAATAAATAGATCAATAAAAAATAAATAACTAAGAATTCAAATAAATAAATAAATAAAAATAAAGAAATTAAATAAATAAATAAATAAATAAATAAAATAAATAAATAAATAAATAAAATAAATATAAACAATAAATAAATAAATTAAATAAATAAATAAATAAATTAATAAATAAATCAAGATTCAAATCAATAAATCAATTCATACAAAACAAATAAAAATTCATTAAATAATTAAGTTCATATAATAATAAAAAATAAAAAAAAAAAAAAGTTCAAATAAATAAAAAAATAAAAAAAAATAAAGACAAAAATAAAAAATAAATAATGAAAAAATAAAATAAATAAATAAAAGAATAAGATAGATAAATAACAAAATAATAAATCAATATATAATAAGAAATAAATAAATACAGAAAAATTCAAATCAAATTAAATAAATTAAAAAATTCCATAATAATTCAAATAAATAAAATTCTTCTAATAAATAAGTTAATAAACAAATAAATAATTCAAATAAATAAATGATTTTAAAATAAATTGAAAATTCAAATTAAAATAAAATAACTAAATAAATATTTTCAAATAATCATATATGAAGATAAATAAAAATTCTAATAGATAGATAGATAACTAAATACAAAATCTAATAAATAAATAAAAAATGAAAAATAAAAATATATAAAAAAAAAAAACCTAAAGTAAAAAATCAAATAAATAAATAAAGAAAAATAAAAATGTAAATAAAGAATATTTAAATAAATAAAGGTTAAAACTTAAATAAAAAAAACAAATAAATAAGATAAAAAAATAAATAAAAAATAAATTAATAGAAAATTTAAATAAATAAATAAAAAAGTAAATAATTCAAATAAATAAATAAATAAGAAATAAAAAAGAAAATGAATAAAAAAATAAATAAGCTAATTATTACAAAAAATAAATTAAAAAATTAAATGAAAACAAATAATAAAAAATAAAAAATGAAGAGAAACGTAAATGAAAAATAAATTAGAAATTAAATAAATAAAAATTCAAATAAATAAACAAATAAAAAATGAAAAATTCAAAATTTTAACTTATTTATTTATTTGAATTTTTTTATTTATTTATTTTTCTATTTATCTTTTTATTTTTTATTATTTTGTTTTTTATTTAATTTTTTATACTTTTTTAAAATAATTTTTTATCTATTTATTTTTTTAATTATTATTTTGAATTTTTATATATTTTTATTTATTTATTATAAATAGAAAAAGAGAAAAATAATAAATACAAAAACAGATATATTAAATTAAAGTAAATAAATAAATGAATAAATAAAAAAACTCAAATAAATAAATAAATATATATATATAAACATTCATATAAATAAATAAATAAATAAATAAAATATTCATATAAATAAACAAATAAAAAATTCATTTAAATAAATAGACAAATAAATGAAAAAAATTCAAATAAATAAATAATTAGATAAATAAATAGAAATTCAAATAAAAACATAAATAAATAAATAAATAATTCAAATAAATAAATAAATTAATAAATAAAAAATTCAAAAAAAAAATAAATAAATAAAAATAAAAATTCAAATAAATAAATAAATAAATAAATTAATTCAAATAAATAAATTGATAATAAATAAAAAATTCAAATAAATAAATAAATAAATATATAAAATAAATAAATAAATAAAAATTCAAGTAAATGGATAAAAAAATTCAAATAAATAAATAAAAATTTATAAGAAAATTCAAATAAATAAAAAAATAAAAAAATAAAAAAATAAATAAAGAAAAATAAAAAAAAAATGAAAAATATAAAAAAAAATAAAAAATCAATAAATGAAAAAATAAAAAAATGAATAAATAAACTAACAAAAAATAAAAATAAAAAAAATAAAAAATAAAAAGAAAAAATAAAAAAGATAAATTAATAAATAGAAAAATGAAAAAAATAAATGAATAAATAAATAAATAAATATAACCCCTAAAAAAATAAATAATAAATAAATAAATAATAAAAAAATCCTAAAAAAAACTAAAGTAAATAATAAATAAATAAATAAAAATTTAAAAGAAATAAAAAAATTTAAAAGAAATAAAAAAATTTAAATTAAATAGATAATAAAAAATTAAGAAATTAAAGAAAAATGAAAAAAACATAAATAAAAAAATAAACAATGAAAAAACAAAATAAAAAAAACAAAATAAATAAATAACAAATAAATATAAAAATAAGGAAAATAAAAAAGAAAACAATTAATAAATTAATAAAAAATATAAAAATGAAAAAAATAAATAAATAAATGAATACCATAAATAAATAACGTATATAAACTCAAATAAACATAAATAAATAAATAAATAAATGATTTAGATAAATAAATAAAGAAAAAAAAATCCAAATAAGTAAATAATAAATAAATAAATAAAAATTTAAAGAAATAAAAAAATTCAAATAAAAATAGAATAATAAAAATAAATAAGTAAAAAATTCAACTAGGTAAATAAAATATTTTAAATAGATAAATAAATAAATAAATTTAAATAGATTAATAAAATAAATAAATAAATAAATAAAGATTCATATAAAAAGATAAAAAATAAATAAATACAAATACCAAAATAAATAAGTAAATAAAAAATAAAACATAATTTAAAGTAAAAAAAATAAATAAATAAATATAATCAAGTAATAAAATAAATAAAATAAATAAAAAATAAAAAATCAAAATAAATCAAATAACTAATAAAAAAAATAAAAAAAAAATAAATAAAAAACTAAATAAATAACTAAATAACTAAATAAAAACTAACTAAATAACTAAAAATAACTTAATAAACTAAATAAAAAAAAAAAAAAAAATAAACAAATAAATAACTAATAACAAATCAAACTAATAAATAAATAAATAAATAAATAAATAATTAAATAAGTGAATAAATAACTAAATAACTAAATAAATAAGTAAATAAACAAAAAATAAATAAATAAATA
>NC_087223.1:1481532-1486532 GCF_015104395.2 Macrobrachium nipponense
ATATTCTCACTGGATGCAAATTTAGAGGCGATTAAAAGATATTTGAAGACATTTTTGAGGGATATTGGAAATAAGTCGCTATATGATATAAGTGTGTCTCAGTGGTTGGGTATGCGTTCAACGGTTGGGCATATGGCAAGCTGTTGATTGTACCTTCAAAGGTCGAGTACACAGAGTAGACATTCAACAGTTGGGAATACGCTCAGCAGTTGACAATTTGCTCAACAAATGACCTTCACTCAACGACTGGGCAAACACGCAACTGTTACGCTTAAGCTCAACAGTACGGTGTTGGACGTACTCTCGACTGCTGCTCGTAAGGTCAACATTCGCTCTAATCGACAGAACCCACAACGCCTCAGAAAAATAGACGAACGAAGGAAATAGAAACCGATTGAGATTCTTCACAGTCCTTATAATATTGCCCAAGAAGAGGTCCCCTGTCTTGACACGGATTAAACCCGTCGCCAGACCTTCTTCGACTGGTGGGTTGAAATTGCGTCATTAGATTACTCCCGACACCAGAGCAGCCTTGCTCTCCTAATTTGGCAAATGGCTCCCTGGTCCCACAGGGCTTCTGTCAGTCAGCATTTAACGACACACCCCCACCCGTATCAAAATACTGCGACGAAAGGTGGACGAGAATTCTGGATGAGAGTTCTGGGTGAGAATCGACACGGGAGTTTGAAAAAAGGACGAGAGTTTTTTTTTTATTCTGAATCGTTTTATTTGGTAGTTTATTCTGTTATGACTGTTCCGTTTCTCTAACATTTTCTGTCAATTTCTGGTTTTCTCTGTCATTTGTCAGTAGTTTTATATGAGGCTTACCTACCCATATTTTGTCATTTCTGTCAGTTTTGTCTAAGTTCATTAGGCATATTTGTCCATTTCCCGTCATTGTATGTCAATTCTCAGCATTTTATAAGGCATATCTGTCATTTTTTGTCAATTTTGTATAAGTCTATTAGTCATAGTTGTCCATTTTATGTCATTCTCTTCCGGTTTTGTGTAAGATTTTGGACACCGTCCTTTTTTGTCATTATTTGCCAATTTTGTATAAGATTATTACCACATCTCTCCATTTCCTGTCATTTTCTCAGCTCGATTGTTTTTATAGGGCAAATAGGTTGATTTTATTTATTTGTCATATTTTTTGCAATTTATAGGATATATCTGCTCTTTTTTATCATGTTTTGTCAGTTTTGGTGAGTTTGTAAGACACATCTGTCGCTTTTTATTTTTTAAAGTTTTTGCAGTTTATAAGATAGATCTGCCCCGTTTTCTGTCATTTCGGTCAGTTTTATATAAGTTTATCCATACCTGCCATTTCTGTCAGTTTGATGTAAGTTTATTGGGCCAGTTTACTGTCAGATATTTTCCTGAAATAAAGAGATTTTATTAAACAGCTTAACACCCAGCTGTTCTTCAAAAGTAATGAAACTAAACATACTGTTGTATGATATTGTCATTACATACACAAGATACATTGTGTATTAACGTTGAACATACATGATGTATAATTTATTTGTTATAGATAAGCTATATTGCGTATTTAAATTAAACATACATGCTGTATAATTTATGCACTGTATACACAAACTAAATTGTATATAAAAGTTAAACATACATGCATTATAATTTATTCACTGTATACACAAGGTATATTGATATTAAAGTTAAACATACATAATGTATAATTTATTCATTACATACACATGGTATATATAGTATTAAAGTTACACTGTATAAATCATTCCTGTATACACAAAATACATTGTGTATTAAAGCTCGTGTTTTATGTTGTATTTCATGAGCTTCGTATATACACGCTTGTGTATTCCCTGCTGAACAAAACGTAATACGTAAGTAAGTATATATCTTCCAATTCGACCTTCGTTTAACGTCATTCCGCTGGTCGCCTAGCTGATTTGATTAGACATGTTGTACCCTCTCTCTCTCTCTCTCTCTCTGTCTCTCTCTCTCTCTCTCTCTCTCTCTCCCAAGGGAGAGGAAAAGGACCCATTAAGCAAAATGTGCTGTTTCTGGTTTGATTTTTCTGTTCCGTGCAAAATTGTTTATATATCAAATTGACTCTTAATATAAAATCTTTGGTGTATGTTTTTCAGACTACATCTAAAATTACTTAAGGATACAGGTGTCCCGTATTGTCTTATTTTCACTTACTCGGGGAGTAAGCCTACAAACTGCTTTGTTGTTGTTATTGTTCTTGCTGTTGTTATTCTTGTTGGGGGGAGAGGTAGGAGAGAACTATGGAAAAGCCTAAAATGGTCTGAAAAAGACATTTGAGAATAGGATATTTATGATTTATTTATTAGGATGTAAATGTAAGAAATGAATAATGTGCATGTTAAACACTATAGAACAATAATTTCTGATAAAATACGGCGTCAGGTTTTGGCTTTATTGAATTCTCTGGTGTGATTTTGTTTGGAATCTGTTATTTTTGTTTTAAATCTGGTGTGATTTTTGTTTGAAATCGGTTGTGTTTTTGTTTGAAATCTGTTGTGTTTTATTTTAATTTTCGTTGGTAAGATAAGGCTCTATTTGGTCGTAGATTTTAGCACATGCACTGCCCTGAGTAAGCTGGAGGTCACATTACGCCTTGTTTCTGCGCCCTTTGATGAACTTGCAACAGACTCTAGGACTAGGAATCGGCTGTGAGGGGCAATGGGTTGTAATGAGGCGTGAGAGAGAAAGACAGGTCTTCCTAAACACTCGTTAAATGTAGAAGATATTTCACGCTCAAGATAAATGCGTACTCTCTCTCTCTCTCTCTCTCTCTCTCTCTCTCTCTCTCTCTCTCTCTCTGATTGAAAAAGATAACTGATAATTAAGATGAAAAAGCATCCCTCGTCCAAGACCAGGAAGGTAGGAAATGGATCATTGCTCGTGAATTGCAACGAAGGGATTTAGAGATGATGATTGAGCGACGTCCTTGATTAGCAAAAGGAGAGAGAGAGAGAGAGAGAGAGAGAGAGAGAGAGAGAGACGTTCTTTTCTGAAAGTGGGGGTTCCATTACACAGAGCAAACCCCCCTCCTGCTATATTGTAGGAGTGAATGGGATGGTTAAGCTTTAATCTCATGGGGAGACGAACTGAGGTGAGGAAAAGGCAACTTTAAATTGATGAGTGAGTCAGTTTTTGGCTTGATTGAACTCTCTGGTGTGTTTTTGTTTGAAATCTGTTGTGTTTTGGTTTTAAATCTGGTGTGGTTTTTGTTTGAAATCTGTTGTGTTTTTGTTTGAAATCTGTTGCGTTTTTGTTTTAAATCTATTGTGTTTTTGTTTGAACTCTCTCGTGTATTTTCGTTTGAACTCTGTTGTGTTTTTGTTTGAAACCTTACCGTGTTTTGAACTATTTGGTGTGTTCATGCTTGAAACTGCTATGTAATTTTGTTTGAGCTCTGGTGTTTTGAACTTTCTGCTGCGTTTTTGTTTGAACTCTGGTGTATTTTAAACTTACTGCTGTGTTTTTGTTTGAAACTTATGTTTTTATTGAACTCTATGCTGTGTTTTTGTTTGAATTCTACTTTGTTCTTTGAACACTACTGTGTTTTTGTTTGAACTTTAACTGTGTTCTTAGAATGGCTGAAATACGAACACATTTGATCCTTTTCACAGCCAAATTTTATATACTCGTCCAACCCAGTCTGCCTCTTCAACACAGAGAACAGACTGAAAATTCGATTAGAATAATTCCTCACTATACGAGAATCCTTTTTGGTGAAAGGAGATCTAGCCCCAATTATTTCGATATACAGACAAGAAAAAGAAAAATGTTTCCAGAAAGAGAAAGTCCAATTGTCAGAGGAGAGAAAGGAATAGTATTTCATCCAGGGAGTGAAAATTCAATCGTCTGAGGCCGAGGAAAGAAAGCATCGTGACACAGAAGAGAAAGGAATGTTTCATGCAAATTATGAAGGTTGTGAAAATTAGTCCTTTGATGGTTACTGAAACGTAAACGGACGATGGACGACAAACTTTCTTCGGTTAATTCTGACGTGAGAAACGTCGCCCAAAAACGTCTTAGCATCTTCCTTTTGGACTGCATGAACGCTCCCTACCTCGAGGTCATTTCCATCGCAATAGACTTCTCGAAACGGCAAAGGTCGACGTGGAAAAAAAGCTTCGTTATTTAAAAATATTTTAGAGATGGTGTTACGTTCAGTAGTATATTCTTCGTAGCTAGAAATCTTCGAGAGAAAAGAAGAGACGCTGAAAGGAATACGTAGATAAAAATCTGCGAAGGAACAGAAAGATTTGATCAACATGAAATGATAAAGTTGAACAGTCCTTACAGAAAGCTGTCAGTTGTGATTCTTAGTTTGAAAATAAACTCAAAGTGTGATCAGTTCTCGTGCTCATTTTTACTGAAACCTGTTTCAGATGGAGATGAATTACCATCGTTGTTGCAGCATTGAAGGTCAATTGCAAAAATGCTGACGTCAGCAAAATCCACATAATTCAACTTCCTCCCAAACCTGGAATATGACATAACCTTCTGGAAAGTTGGAACACGAGGCCTTTTGAGTGTGGAATCCCGGAATGGTGATTGGAATCTGTAATACAGCAATCCAGGAATGAATGAAAATAACTTAACCTGGAATTGGATGGCTGGAATAAGATGCGTTTTGAGTATGGAATCCTGTAATGGATGATTGGAATCTGTAATACAGGAATTCAGGAATGAATGAAAATGACGTAACCTGCAAAATGGAAGGCTGGAACACGAGGCCTTTAGAGTATGGAATCACGGAATGGTGATTGGAATCTGTGATACAGGAATCCAGGAATGATTAGGAATTATACAATGAATGCCAATTATCATTGCTGGGACGATATTAGAGATGAGGTAAAAGGATGAACACATTCATTGCTTCCCTTTTCAGTTTCATCAGGAATCAGGAATGATCAGAATGAAAGAATTGACTGAGAACAAAGACAAGTGAATTTCCTTAACCCTCGTCAAGTCAGACCGCA
>NC_087223.1:1491532-1504032 GCF_015104395.2 Macrobrachium nipponense
TCCCAACTGTTGAATGTCAACTCTGTGTACTCAACCTTTGAACGTACAATCAACAGCTTGCCATATGCCCAACCGTTGAACGTATGCCCAACAGCTGAGACAAACTTGTATCATAAATTTCTTCAAATATATTTTAATCTCCTCTAAATATGCATCCAGTGAGGATATGGACAAAATTCTACAGCTGGGGGACACAGCATTTTTTGGGGGGAGTTCAAATCGCTAACGTGTAGCTGACCCAGATGTTGATGGTAACTAGCGTCTTTTGGGCCAGGAAAAATGTTTTGGTCTGGGGGCTCGCAGCCTCATTTTTGAAAACTAGCTAAAAAACTATTCTTAGTTCATATGAACTTAAATTATTTTCAGCAGAGAGAGAGAGAGAGAGAGAGAGAGAGAGAGAGAGATCGCAACGAGAAATCTTTCCACACGTCTTTCATTCCCGTTTATCGCCCTGATTCCCGTGGGAATCCAATCACCAGTTCCCATTCCAGTGGCACTCATCCAAAGGCCCCTGGAGTCAATCAGCTATTTACGTCCTGGTAACTCTGAGATTAATCTTCTAAAGTCATCCTTTGATTAAGGAATTAAGTTATGCTGTCAATATTTTCTTAAACACGAATAGTTATAAATTATTATTATTATTATTATTATTATTATTATTATTATTATTATTATTATTATTATTATTATTATTATTATTATTATTATTGTCAAAGACGTTCACCCAGAAAGGTATAAACCGCTTATGATAATGAACACAAATTCACCTAGTATGCTGACCACTATATTAATGTAACTCCACTATCTTCGGGGGGGGGATCGGGAGAGAGAGAGAGAGAGAGAGAGAGAGAGAGAGAGAGAGAGAGAGAGAGAGAGAGTCCCAAACATGCTGGCTGCATAGCACTCGATAATTGACTTTCCAGGTCCTGGTGTCTCTCTCTGGCGAGCAAGAAAAAGAAGACGAAACAGAAATGTCAACATCTGATGAAAGTGAACAAGTTCTTTTGTTACGTGACGCCAAAGCGCTATCGCCGGAGGCTGTTTTCTGACATCTATGTATGCAAGAAGCGTCTTGCTTTCATAATATGGAGGAGAAAAAGTGAAGAGAGAAGAGGGAATAATAAGAAACGGAAAAAGATTGAAGAAATTATTTTTGGGGGGTTTCCTGGTGAACCAATTTCGAGTCTCCCAACAGATGACAGGGGACGTGTTCAAGAAGGTCCCATCAGGCGAGACAAAACTTCGTCCGCGTTGAGACACATTGTTGAACGAGGCGGTGAGATACTGAACGCAGCTAGGAACCAATAGAACGAGTCAAACTACATAAGGATCGCGGCAGACATAGGCCTAGCACAAAAGTCTTGATAAAAACAGCAATATAATGAGGGAACAATATTGAAATGTGGAGGATAGGCCAGACAATAAGGACTGAAAACTGTTGAAATGTGGTTGGGAGGAAAGAGAAGACTAACGTGGACGAAGAGAATGGGACCAGTGGCCAAAAAATATGATAGGTACCAAAGCAACATCGAGATTATAAGATGTTACTTAAGAATTCATTCACACACACACACACACACACACACACATATATATATTACACATATATATATATATATATATATATATATTATATATATATATATATATATATATATATATATATAGAGAGACGAGAGAGAGAGAG
The DNA here is from genome assembly GCF_015104395.2 of Macrobrachium nipponense. Lineage (NCBI taxonomy): Eukaryota > Metazoa > Arthropoda > Malacostraca > Decapoda > Palaemonidae > Macrobrachium > Macrobrachium nipponense. The sequence goes on from NC_087223.1 coordinate 1,493,220, forward strand.
AGAGAGAGAGAGAGAGAGAGAGAGAGAGAGAGAGAGAGAGAGATTCCTAGTTAACCCACAAGTATGGCACAAGAAAGTCTTTAGAGATCACAGCAGCCAATTTTTAAAACAACAGTAAATTCTTCGAAGGGCAAATTAACTCTAAATGATCGGATTCTCTTCCTACTGGGTTAGCTGAGGTTATATGGTTGCCTTCCCCTTCGGTCTCTACGCTAATTCCAAAAGAAAACTGCTTGGAGAAACTCCTAAAGTCCTTCCAATATTCCAATACATTTATAAAATACAAAACAAAAAACTTACATCATTTTTACATTAACCTGTTTCCTGGTGGTTATTGTTCTCACTGACACGTGGCCCAGCCTCTCTCTCTCTCTCTCTCTCTCTCTCTCTCTCTCTCTCTCTATCAATTCATCGGAAAAAATATAATGAAAAAGAGTATTGTTTTGTTAAGTTTAAATCCGACCAATTTGTGGAGACTTTACGAATATAAATGGTAGTTTTAATCTGTTGTTATCATTCCTATGGTGAAGAAAATATATCTGAATTATAGGACATGATTCCCTTTTTATCATTACTATTATTATTATTATTATTATTATTATTATTATTATTATTATTATTATTATTATTATTATTATTATTATTATTATTATTATTATTATTATTATTATTATTATTTGATGTGTTATTTACTATCATCACACCTAATACCACCATCAACTGTAAACAAACATTCACTTATCTTTAAACTAAACTTCCTAAGGCATCAGGAAGGCTTTAGAAAGTTTAGAAAAGAGAGAAAATAAGAAATGATAAAGAAAGTGAGAAAGTCAAGTGGAAATTCCGGAAATTTAAGAGAGAAACTTGTCTCGGAATTCCTGAGACGATTATATACCTTTGGAGTCCACAAGTGTCATCTCCACATCTTCATTAAGAACCTCATTAGGAAATCTGGTTCCCAGCTGGACTCGTCAGAGATTACAAAATCTTGTTTTGTATTTTGAACTCAAAGGGACGTCTCGATACAGCTGCAATGTGTCGTTAATTACTTTATTTTTAAAGGGTACAAAAAAACCTGAATAGGAAAATTGTTCCACGACTTTAGAGATTCTTTGGAGATTACAAAATATTGTTTTGTAATTCTGAATTCAAAGGGGCTTCTCGTTACAGCTGTGGCTTCTCTGTCATTAATTTTCAAAAAGGTACAAAAAACCTAGGTGGGAAAATGTTGGTTATTTCAGACGGAATTCTTTGAGGTGGTTGAAACTACTTGTTGAGTCCAGTTGGAGATCTCGGGGAGAGAGAGAGAGAGAGAGAGAGAGAGAGAGAGAGAGAGAGAGAGAGAGAGAGGAGGAGGAGGAGAGAGAGAGAGAGAGAGAGAGAGCTTTTCTCAAAACATCACCAAAAAGCTGACTAAATAAAATTACCCAAAAACATTTTTATTAAAGTGTTGACATCAACTCGCAGCTGTCCCTTATTGCAAAGGAGGAAAGGCGTTCCACCAAAACATTCCAAAACGTTCCATTAAAACGCTCCATGAAAACGTTCCACAAAGCGCTTATCACAGGCTGGATGGGACAGGAACTCATTCCCGAAACTGGAATTCGAACAGATAAGGTCGCTTTTGGTGTAAAGACTTCGAAAGCTTTGGCTGGGTCCAGCTGGGATTTAGAGGTTTCTATTTTCTATTTCATATATATATATGTAATCCATATTTTGTGTTTATATATATACAGGAATTTGTGATATATATGTACAGATGAATCTCGTTTTTTATTATTTTATGCAGGGATTATTTTATACCTATATTTAGAGATATAATTTCCTTTCTTTATAATTTTATGCAGTGATTTATTTTTTTATCTAAATATGTAAATAATTTTTTTAAAATGTTTGTACACAGATTTATTATATATGTAATCCCCTTTTGTATCATCATATAAGGTTATTTATATTGACAATTCCGTAAATCCTTGAAATTTATCAAAGAAAATAGATAATACAAATAACATTTAAAATGGGGATTATATAATACACACACACAAGCGCGCACACACACACACACACACACACACACATATATACATATATATATATATATATATATATATATATATATATATATATATATTATATATATATATATATATATAGATATATATATATATATATGCATATATTTTATATTCCCCTTTTTAAATATTATTTCAAATTTATATTAACGATTTTATATTTTTATATATTTTATTTTATAAATGCCACGCATTTACAGGAATTCCCAATATAAATAATCTATTTTTCTTTACATTTTATTCATTTAAAGTTGTCAGTTTAATGAATTTATAATTACGCCAATAATTCACTTTTCATTCAGAAACAGCTATATCTAAAATTCTTCCTTTATTCAAACAGCCCGATGGCTATTTGACCAAATGATTAGGTTCCCTGGTTATTAATAGTTAATGACCTTCTCTCTCTCTCTCTCTGTCTCTCTCTCTCAACTTTATCCTTAAGCATTTTTCTCTGCAGTTGTATTTTGTTTTCATGAACAAATTAGTGGTTGCTCGTATGCTCAACGGTTAGGAGTAGCTAACGTGTTGGGCATACGTTCAATATGTTGGGAATATGTTCAACATGTTGGGCATATGTTCAACATGTCGGTCATTTGTTCAACGTGTTCAACTTACGTTCAACATGTTGGGCATAACTCAACATGTTGGGCATGACTTACAAAACATGTTGGGCATAACTCAATATGTTGAGCGTACACTCAACGGTTCTAGAAACATTCAAGAATAGACACTTAAGTGGATTCATGCTGAATGTAGCTTTGTACATCCTTAGGTGAACATTCTTAGGAATTACCCATAATTGACTCCCAAATCCCTCAGCCATTAGGGCGGTTTTCCTACGACCTCCTCAGGGATTTCCGCCCCCAGTGACGTCAATATCAGTCTTCCCTAAAAGATTCGGAAATAAGAGGAGTGTTTTTCCAAAAATAACGGAATTTTCACGTTAAGGTATGTTACGGGCGGGTCTTATTAGTGACTGATTCCAGGCTCTTACGCCCTTTAACATTAAATAATAGAAAAAAAATTAAATATAAATACTTATAGGAATACCTTCAGTATATATTGGTAGGCGTAAAGAAAGAAAGCTTTAAAATAAAATAATTATATTTACAAAAACTTAACTTTAAATAATGAAGAAAAATAAATCCTAAGAACGTTTAAGGTCGATGGGATTCGATGAATGGGGGTTTTGAATTCTTGAAGGTTGGTCAGCGCCATCGAAGTCCGTTGACTAAGGTATCCATAATAGAGCTCTGAAGAATTCCATCGTCGACTAGCAATTGGAGACGAAGCAGATGTTTGGTTGATGAATACGGAGGTCGCTATCAGCAACTGAAGTCGAGTTCAGACAATCTCTTCTAAGTTACGCCAAGGTTTTGACGGGGGGAAAAGCAAATCGTATTTCGGTAAACAATACGTTTTCACTAGGGCATAAGTAAATTACCCAGTGTGCTGGCCAGCATTCTCTAGACTGCGAAACTCCAAGACTTCCCTGAAGTCGTACTTGCCATAAACTGTTCCTGAGCAATCCAGTAACGTTAAATAAGACCATCCAACAGGTCCATCAAAGACTATCCAACAAGTCCACCAGTATCGAGGGCCGTTCCTCTCTCGCAGTCGTGTCCAAGGCTTTTTCCCCGCGGGATCAGGGTTACAACACTCGAACTCACCTCACGTAGTGGGAGAAACAAATATAAATAACAGTCCTTCAACTATTCAGTTACCACTAGAACAACCCATTTGCGCTCTGCAGCACAACTACTTAACAATAATATAAAGATAAATACATATTTCCGTAACAAGGTAGAAAGGGAAAAGAGGTTTCATTTGTTTAATGCAATACAAGCAGAAACAAATAAGCGGGAATATGGAGTATTCATTTAAACGCACACGCACGCACGCACACGATTTTAATAGTCTGTTACCTAAAATGTCTTTATTTCTCATCTCTTATTTAGTTATGACACAGAAGAACAAAAATAATTGAAGAACAAAGAGAGACTGAACAAGAACGCGGAACTTTTCCGAGGACGATATTATAATCTGTCCGGAATCTTTTGCAGATGTTCAGTTTTTTGGGTTTTTTTTAGGGGATCAAGAAAGTTCGTATAGAGTTTCTCTCTCTCTCTCTCTCTCTCTCTCTCTCTCTCTCTCTCTCTCTCTCTCTCTCTCTCTCTCTCTCTCTCTCTCTCAGCCTGGAGATAACCCCTGAGAGATAACGGATGATCCAGATCATCTGAGTGACAAAACTTCTGCAGGATTGGACTCAGATTTCATCCAATTTTCTGGACCAAGAAATACTTTCTTTCCAAAAGAAAGTTCACGAGGAAAGTCTTTATTGGACGGTGAAAGCAGGTTTTTATAATAAGAAGGAAACGTATTAGTTGAGGTTAGATATATAGAAAAATGATTGTAAACTTGTCTTTTGCTGATTTTTTAGAATAAAAGGTACTTTCTTCACTCTAGAAGAATTTGAAAATTTTTTAGGTGTCTGGAAAATATTATAAAGCTTTCTAAAATAGTAATATTTTTATTAATACGATTCTTTCAAAAATTCTTTTTTATTTCTCAATTTTTCAAAAAAAAAAAAAAAAAAAAAAGAAGAAGATAAAAATTGCATCTGGAATGTAGACTGCCTATCTCGTATAATTTACAATATAATTGATAACATAATTCTTGTTTTGTTTCATGAATCATCTACTCTATGTCAGCCTTGAGTTTAATTGAAAAAATTATTATTCATATCTAATCCAAGTCAATATCAGGCTATTTAAAATAACTTGCGAAACAAATGGTCATATAAACTACTATTTTCTTCCAACAATTATCTACTCTAAGTCACCCTTGTTTTCTTGCAAAATTATTATTTGTATAAACAAATTCAAAATCTGGTTACTGTAAATTTATTTCGAAATAATTGCCAATAATTACCATATTTTATGAATGATATACTCAGCTTGCATTCCTAAAATTATTATCGATGATAAACAAAATCAATGTAAGGTTATTGGGTTGAAAACAAATCCATATTTGATCATTTCAAAAATCATACCTGGTTATTTTCTTGTATGAAATTCATCCCTGGCAATATAATGACATTATACCCGACACAACAAAACGGAATGGATGTTAAATTCTAGAAAGGAAAAAGAAAGTCATTAATACACAACAGTATTATTAAAATTTTCATTTTCCCCATCTTGGCAAAAATGGAAAAATATTAAAACTAAAAAAAAAAATAAAAAAAAAAAAAAAAAAAAAAAAAAATATTGCGACTCATTAAATCTCAAAAACAATTGTTTCTTGCACCGTCTGCATAAATGGGAAATGACACAGACATGATTTCTGCTGCTGCTCCCCTAAGGTGGAAATGAGCCCTGGATGGCTGCGGTGGGTCGTGGGGGCGGGGGGACCGGGGAATGTGGGATGTTTAGTTTAATAATATTTTTGAAAAAAGCGTAATCAGTAGTTTGGGTGGAAATGAGGTCAGTGTCACAGATCATTGGTCCCTTTCCCAATTTGATCAGATTTTTTTTTCAAGGGGGCGGGGGAGGGGGGCCGGAAATTTTTTGTTGCGGTATACTGAACGCATCCAGCCCAGTAGCTTTGATGTCGATGGTGGGTATGTAATATACAGACTTATAAGCGCGCACAAGCGCCTGATTATGTCAAGTACCTTAACTTTTTGCTGTTTATAATATATTCGAGGATTCCCTTTTCTTTTATTTTAAGGATTTGGTCTTTCAAGTTTTATAACAAATGAGAATTATTCTTATTTTTTTATTTATATATTGTTATTATTATATATTCTAGTAATATTTTTTTATTTTAATGATTTTGTTCTTCCAAATTTTATAAATAATAAAAATTTTACTTATCTCTTTTTATTTATAAATTTGTTTATGGTTATTATATGTTAGAGTAGGTTTTTTTTCATTTTAAGCAATCTGGTCTTCCAAAAAATCTATTAAAAATAATAATTTTTCTTTTTATAAATAATAAATTAATTTTTATTTTTAAATTAAATTCAATTTAAGGATGGAGTCTCTAAAAATCTATAAAAAATATAATGATTATATTTTTTATTTTGTAAATTTATAAATTTATCTTCATGGTTATAATATGCCTAAACATTCCTCTCTTTAGATTTAAGGAACCATCCTCTAAAGCCATCTATAAATTCGCAATTTCATTTTATTTTTCCTCAATTTGAAATTAATTTGTATGTTTTTAACAAATTTAACGATTCAGCCCCTTAATTTTAAGGATCCTAGCTTCTCTCTCTCTCTCTCTCTCAGTATATGCATCATGTTAATAGGGCTACTACTGTACAGTTGAGTTTATTGTTACGGACCCACAGATCTCAGAGACAATGTTACGGCCTCTGAGGGAGGTCCGCTTCAGGTTCGATATGAAATAATAAAAAAAAAAACTTATCAACACAAACAGCTGAAACTGGGGATATGAATATAGAAAGAAACACTAACACAACAAAGGCTTATTTACAAGCTTACTAACAAAGGTAAATGCAGAATGGTATCTCCTATTTACATAAATAGATAGAATCTTACAATGCGTGAACTGGGGGAAACCGTGAGGTAATAAGAATACTTGCTAAACAGTTTGGCACTTCGAAGAGGTGGCTTCATAAAAGTAGATCGGCGATTGCGGACGTCTCTTTGACTCCGTATTGCAGAAACTAATCTTCTTGTAAGGCAGGAATTCCCAAACACCTGTAACAGGACTCTCTCTGAGTGCATTATTCATGAAAACAGGAGCATTGGTGTCATGCTGGGCGTTATATATTTGCTCGTAATATTTTGAGGAGAGTTTGTTATTCAAAAAAATCCTTTGGCAATTTAAATATGTATGTATACATATACATATATACATATATATATATATATATATATATATATATATATATATATATATATATATATATATATATATATATATATATATATATATATATATATATATATATATATATATATATATATATATATATATATATATATATATATATATATATATATATTAGTATGATGGCGTGTGTGCTTAATGCTGCATATCTGTGTGTGTATTTGTATGTGTGTGTGTTTGTGTATGGATGTATGTAAATGTGTTTTTACGTCCTCAAATAAGCAACTGCTTAGTTGTTATATTGAAATAAAAGGGAATGTTTGATGATTTCTTAAAAGCGAATGTCTGGTTAACAGAACTTAATCCAGAGATAACTATAGAAATAATTCTATAAACTAAATGATAATCAATTATAGATTAAAAATTCGTTTTCATAACTGAATCAATTTGATTTAGCAAGAAAGCAATTAACTAGAAATAGGATCCACAAAATTCAATCCTCGTATCAATTATAGAAGTAATTGTCTACAAACACATTGATTAATGAATTATTTAGTGGAAAAAATAATTATATAACAATAAATATAAAGAAATATTAATTTTGATACCTAAGATAAAAAAGTAACTTGACTAAAACAAGTTCGTTAAACCACATTTTCGAAATTGATCTATCTGACTCTTAAGACTGAAGACAACGAATTTCCCCAAACAATTTGTTTAAGTATTTGTTATTATTTCTCTTTTTTCTTTGTTTGCTTCTTTGCAGACACTCTGATGTATTTGGGGGTAATCTTCTGAAGTGCTTTGAAGTCGTCAAAGAGAGTGGAGACACAAGAGTTTCTCGGGAATTGGGGGAAATGTGAAGTGAATTTAAAATCGCCTGAGGTTTCAGACTTTGTCAAGGAAGATTTGGCAGCAGAGATGAAATGATTGTTTAGAGATATAAATAAATAAATAAATAAATAAATAAATAAATAAATAAATACATAAATAAATAAACAAACAAACAATTAATAAATACATAATTAATAAACACATAATTAATAAATACATGATAAATAAATACATAATTAATAAATACATAAATAAAAAGAATAAAAATTGAAATAAAATACAGACAATAAAATTAAAATAAAATATATATATTACAGAAATAGTAAATAAAAAAATAATTAAATAAATATACATTTGAAGAAATTGTTAAGTAAATGAACAAGCATCTTTGCAATATATAAAAATAGTAACGACTTTAATACAATATTTGAACGTGAGAGACAAAATGATTGTTAACCGACAATAAATAAAGAAATAAATAAATATAAATAAATAAATAGTTATATATAGATAAATAAAAAATAAATAAATAATAAATAAATAGATCAATAAAATAAATAAAAATGTTAATGAATTGTTAAGTAAATAAAAAATCTTACAAAATATGATATAAAAAGTACCAACGAAAATATAAATTTTAAATTTATGAAACAAAAATTATTTACGAAAAGCCAGATCACGAAACATTGATATGATTCAAAACATTATCCTTCAATATTTCTGTTGATTGAAAGTTTGGTCGGAAAAAAGTACATTGTAAAAAAAAACTTTTTTTTTTCCTCAGGATGGGAAAATATTATCCTTCAATATCACGGGTAATTAAGACTTCATCATCAGATTGTTTAATTAAACAACACAAATCTCTAATTCTGGGATCCAGAGAATTAAAATTGAAACGATGAAAAATTTGAACTTTTTTTTTTTTTTGCAGAATTCTGATAGTCTTTTGTGAAATTTGACCTCCTCTAATTAATTTCAGCTTCATTCTTTCACTGAATATCCATCACCAGATTACATAACGAACATCAATCTCCATTCTGGGGCAAAGAGAACTACATTTGAAACGTTGAAAAATTTACATTTTTTTTTTCAAGGGCAGAAAGCTGCAATATAAAATACAAATTTAGAGACGTGTAATAACTGTACCTTACATCATTTACAGACTTCTGAGTTACTGTAGTCACTTAAATGTACGATTTGTTTATTTGCGTTTTCATATAAAACTTCTGTAACTATTTGTGTACAAAAAATTGCGACTGAAAAACAGTATTTAAATTTGATATACAAATTTTTTTTCCAAAACAAAGTAGTTTTATCACAATTTTATCATAGCGCTATCGCAATTCTATTACATTTTTTTACAGTTTTACCACCAGATAAGTGTGTATGATCAATAAATAATTGATTCCGACAAACTTTTGACAAAGACAACTAGCTACCTACCTCGAGTTGCTTCCAGAAAATTCCAGATTCCAGGTGAGATGGGAGGGAGGTGGGAATGGGAATCGGAATGTGTCAGAGGAAGTCTGGCAGACTTGTCGGAGATAGTGAGAGACTGGAGACGTTCTCAGAGGGGAGAAAGATTACTATCTAGAAGTTGGTGTTGATGGAGGAACTAGGTTGGAGAGAGGAAGAGGAGAGAGAGAGAGAGAGAGAGAGAGAGAGAGAGAGAGAGAGAGGGACACGGTATTACAGCAGATTCCATCGCTGAGATCAATGGTTTTATTTTACATACTCTGAAAGGCCTCAGGGTCAAACGCATCTCGTTTCCCTTTTGTTTTTTTGCTCCAATATTTGTTTCTTCAATTCCCAGAAAATCCTCTCAGCAAAATTCAGGCTTTTTAAGGTTGGAATTCCTTGAATTAAAAGGAAAAAACGTTTTTTGGAATTGAAATATTGATGTTCAAAGCAAGGATTACCTGACCACTTTCAGGTAAAGTGGAAAGTTGGAATTGGGATAATGAGATAAATGAATAAACGGAAGAATTTTTTAAATAAACCAGATGGAAAGAAAAAGTGATTATTCAAACAGATATTATGAAAATACATGTAGGATAAATAACAAAATGCATGTAGAATAAATAAAAATAGAAAAAATGTGAGGATGCTACTAAGCACGTCAGAATCTGAGTTATTTATTTTTTTTAGTGAACATCAATATAAACGGAAGTAAAAGAATGAAAGAATAATAAGGGTAAAGAGAGGAAAGCTTAGAGAAAGGACTGGAGATAGACATAAAAGGAATAAAAGAGAAACAAGAGAGGAAGAGAGGAGACTTCGAGGAGAGAAATGGCAGACCAAAGCGAACATTAGACCAAGATTTTGAACCGAAAGATTAAAGACGAAAATCCTCTGATTCGACAGAAAGACGAAGCCAAGATTAGAACGACGGATTGGGACTCGCAAATCAAGTCAAATATCTCTTTTGCAAATCCCCCTTACAAAGTGGGGGAGGGGGGCAGGTGAGGGAGGAGGGCGTTTTCCACTGATCTGCTAAAGGGAGCGGATGAGGAGAGGCGAAGATAGAAAGCTCTGACAGTTTTCCTCTTCAGGAGCAAAAGCTGAGTTTAAAGTGTGCGAACAGTTCTCCATTTTTGGTTTCTGTTGAGGCAAATTGTCCGAGATGGGTCCTGCGATGGAAGTCGTGGGTGAAATGGGGTGACATTGGACCGTTTTCAAATTGGGAAAGGGTTAGAAGTACCGTTAAATTTTAGGGCATTTAATATTCGCGAATGGGTCACCAAGTGATTTTCTCTGTTACGACCTAAAACGCTGTTGGCTTTCGTGTTGAGAGAGAGAGAGAGAGAGAGAGAGAGAGAGAGAGAGAGAGAGAGAGAGAGAGAGAGCAAAGAATCTTTTCTATATAGGAAAAGCCAAGCAAAAAAATATTCATAACATCATTTAAAAGAAATCTTTTAAAATCAGACATCTAGGTACAATTTTTGGAAGCATATATTAATCCTTTGGTCAAATCCCGGATTAAGACAGCCAAATTCCATTAGGCCTGACGTGGAGGGGTGGCGGGCGAAAGGGGTAGGGGG
>NC_087223.1:1509032-1524032 GCF_015104395.2 Macrobrachium nipponense
ATGGTTAAAAGAATTTTTACTCAACAGAAAACAGATAGTTATTGCAAACGATGAGAAATTGGAGGAAGCTAAAGTAACATCCAGCGTGCCACAAGGAACGGTGTTAGCTGCCTTAATGTTTGTTATTATGATTGCAGACATAGACAGTAATGTTAAGGACTCGGTAGTGAGTAGTTTCACCGATGACAGAAGAATAAGTAGAGAAATTACTTGTGATGAAGATAGGAACGCGCTACTAAGAGACCTTAACAAAGTATATGATTGGGCAGAGGTAAATAGGATGGTATTTAACTCTGATAAATTTGAATCAATAAATTATGGAGATAGAGAAGGAAAGCTATATGCATATAGGGGACCTAATAATGAGACAATCACAAATAACGAAACAGTTAAAGACCTTGGTGTGATGATGAATAGGAACATGTTATGCAATGATCAAATAGCAATTCTAGGCAAAATGTAAAGCAAAAATGGGAATGTTGTTACGGTACTTCAAAACAAGAAAAGCTGAACACATGATTATGCTTTATAAAACATATGTCATAGTCCACTTGAAATATTGCAATATGATATGGTACCCACACTATCAAAGGATATTGCACAAATAGAGAGTGTACAAAGGTCCTTTACAGCTAGAATAGAAGAAGTTAAGGATCTTGACTAGTGGGAAGGACTACAAACCTTAAAATCATATAGTCTAGGAAGGAGAAGAGAATCTTCATGATAATTCAGGCATGGAAACAGATAGAAGGAATAGCCAAGAAGGAATAGCCAAAAACATCATGGAGCTAAAAACATCAGAAAGAGCAAGCAGAGGTAGATTAATAGTGCCCAAAACTATACCAGGAAAAATAAGGAATGCACACAGGACATTAATCCACTATGCACCAGCATTGATAATGCAGCGTATATTCAATGCGTTGCCAGCTCATCTGAGGAATATATCAAGGTCTGTAACTGGACTCAACAAGTAGTTTCTACCCCTTCAGAGGATTTCGTATGAAATAACCAACATTTTCCCAATTAGGTTTTTTGTACCCTTTTGAAAAATAATGACTAGGAAGCTACAGCTGTATCGCAATCCCCCTTTGAGTTCAAATTACAAAACAAGATTTTGTAATCTCTAAAGAACCTCTAAAGTCGTGGACCAATTCTCCTATTCAGGTTTAGTTTTGTATCACTTTAGAAAAATACTAATTACTAACACATTACAGCTGTATCGAGATACCCCGTTGAGTTCAAAATACAAAACAAGCTTTTGTTTTCTTTAAAGAATCTGTAAAGTCGTGGAATAATTTTCCTAATCATGTTTATTTGTACCCTTTTAAAAAAAGCAATTAACGGCACATTACAGCTGTATCGCAACCCCCCTTTGAGTTAAAATTACAAAACAAGATTTTGTAATCTCTAAAGAACCTCTAAAGTCGTGGACCAATTCTCCTATTCAGGTTTTTTTGTACCCTTTAAAAATAAACTAATTAACTACACATTACAGCTGTATCGAGATACCCCTTTGAGTTCAAAATACAAAACAAAATTTTATTATCTTTAAAGAATCTGTAAAGTCGTGGAATAATTTTCCTAATCATATTATTTTGTACCCTTTTAAAAAAAGTAATTAACAGCTCATTACAGCTGTATCGAGACGCCCCTTTAGGTCAAAATACAAAACAAGATTTCGTAATCAGCAAAGAACCTCTAAAGTCGTGGACCAATTTTCCTATTCAGTTTTTTTTTGTACCTTATAAAAATAAAGTAATTAACGACACATTACAGCTGTATCGAGACGCCCCTTTGAGTTCAAATACAAAACAATATTTTGTAATCTGTGACGAGTCCAGCTGGGAACCACAATTTCCTAATGAGGTTCTTAATGAAGAAGTGCAGATGACACTTGTGAACTCCAAAGGTATATAATCATCTCAGGAATTGCTTGACTAGTTTCTCTCTTTAATTTCCTGAATTTTCACTTTATTTTCTCACTTTCTTTATCGTTTCTTAGATTATCTCTCCTTTCTAAACTTTCTAAAGCCTTTCTGATGCCTCTAGAAAGTTTAGTTTGAAGAGAAGTGAATGTTTGTTTAAAGTTAATGGTGGTATTAGGTGTGATGATAAAAAATAACACACAAGCATTGAAAAAAAAAAAATAATAATAGTAATAATAATAATAATAATAATAATAATAATAATAATAATTCATAACCATTCGAGTTTAAGAAAATATTGACAGCATAACTTAATTCCTTAATCAAAAGGCTGTCTTTAGAAGATTAATCTCAGAGTTACCAGGACGTAAATAGCTGATTGACTCCGGGGGCCTTTGGATGAGATGCCACTGGAATGGGAACTGGTGATTAGATTCCAACGGGAATCAGGGCGATAAACGGAAATAAAAGACGTGTGGAAAGATTTCTCGTTGCGCTCTCTCTCTCTCTCTCTCTCTCTCTCTCTCTCTCTCTATTGATGATGTAGACTTTGAGGTGTCACCGGAACTCTTTCTCTCGCTCTCTCTCTCTCTCTCTCTCTCTCTCTCTCTCTCTCTCTCTCTCTCTATCTATCTATCTGCTGACAATAATTTAGGTTCATATGAACTAAGAATAGTTTCTTGGCTAGTTTTCAAAAATGAGGCTGCGAGCCCCCAGCCCAAAACATTTTTCCTGGCCCCAGAAGACGCTAGTTACCATCCACATCTGGGTCAGCTACCCGCTAGTGATTTGAGCTCTCCCAAAAAAGTGTGGTGTCCCCCAGCTGTAGAATTTTGTCCACATCGTCACTGAATGCAAATTTAGAGGAGATTAAAAGATATTTGAAGAAATTTTTGATACAATTGTGTCTCAGCAGTTGGGCATACGTTCAATGGTTGGGCATATGGCAAGCGGTTGATTGTACGTTCAAAGGTTAAGTACACAGAATAGACATTCAACAGTTGGGAATACGATCAGCAGTTGACAATTTACTCAACAAATGACGAATGAAGGAAATAGAAACCGATTGAGATTCTTCATAGTCCTTATAATATTGCCCAAGAAGTCCTTTTCTCAACAAGGATTAAACCCGTCGCCCAACCTCCTTCGTCTGGTGGGTTGAAATTCATATTCAAGTCGGTTCTGCTTCCTTTGTAAGAGAGACATCTATTAGAAAAATGTTCTTTATTGGGAAACTGATGAAATGTGTTGAAATGCTTCGTCATTTGGAGATGACGCACCACAAAGCATTATCTCCTCATGAATGCAATCTCCATTGAACTCTGCTTTTAGAATGTGTCTGCTTGATTAGAAAGCTTCTGAGTCGGGATCATATGCAAATGAAGGCGATGTATTGTTTAGACTTAATCCATTTCATTAGAAGACGGTGCTGTTTTCCTCTCGGGTTAGAAATAATGTCAGTGGGCTCCAGCAAAACGGAAATATGGGTCTAAAGCCTTTGGTAATGCATTGCAATATCTCTTTCCTCTCTCTCTCTCTTTCTCTCTCCCACTCGCCTCACGTTAATATTTTAGGCACGTTATCCCTCAAAGCTATATATTTTGCAACCATGTTCCCGCAGGTGATATTTCTAAGAAATTTCGTTCCACGGGTAATATTATATAGACTTCTCACCCGCATAGCAGGCGATCGAGTCACATTTTTAATGGTGGCCATTTCACTTCCTGGGTGAAATATTTTAACAATATTCTTAGGCTCGTTGGCACTTGCAACTGACAATCGATATTGACAGGAGTCAATCTATACGGTATCTTTGCAAAAATGTCTTTATATAATTTAAAGAATAAATGCATATGCACACTTGTAATTAACGGATACTGATTACATATTTGATTTGAATATTAAAAGTCGAGGAATAATCGACAAATTACGCGGCTTTGACGGGATAAACAGACCAGATCGGAATACGTTTAGAAGGAACTCGACCGCTAAAAATGGAGGTTGGGGAGAAAATCCTCATTTCTTCCAAGCCACTGGAGGGAAATTAAGATCTCCCTGAGAAGGGCCTTTCTTATTTCGTATCTTTAAATATATGGCTTAGAGCCTTCGTTTCTTTAAAGATATTGCATATGAAAAGCTGTCATGGCGGAAGATATCTGAGCAATAATGGAAAACTCGAGTGAGGTCTGAGAGATGAATAAGAATTGATTTTGGGGTTTATTTAGTTTATACATTTTCGTGAATTATTTGAGTGAATAACTTGAGCTAGTAAAATTATTCCTTCAAATAAAGTGCCCAGGTCTATCAAGTTGGGATTCTTTAGGCCTGAAGAGATTAAAATCTTGTGCAAACTGGGAATTCATTTTACCGTCCATTAATGACAAGAATTGATGAAGCTTTTATCTTCACATGAAGCGATTAGGCCTATTTGTCTACGCTTCATTTCGCACAAAACTTTCAATAAACTGAGATTCCATTTTCAATCTCGTTTTCTTTATCAATATTCCTTCGTAATTTTTTTGCATAAGGCAAACTCCAATGTTTTCAGATGTCCATGTCTTACTACTTTCTCAAAAGTCCCTCCCTGCCCCCCTTCCCCCCCTCCAACCTCATACAGTATTTACCAAAAAATAGAATTCTCGGACTTCAACAGCCGTGAAATTGGTGCTTTTTCTCCCATGAGGAGAAATTGTCAGACTCAACTGTTTTCGGTATTATAGTTGGCTTCGTGTGTACCCAAGCTACTTCTCCCCCAGGGTAGCAAAACGGTGGAAAGTAGACCTATGTATTGTATACTCCTGTTCTGTTGCCTCTCTCTCTCTCTCTCTCTCTCTCTCTCTCTCTCTCTCTCCTCTACGTGGCTCTCTCTATCGGCGAGCAATCCTAGGTGATCTATCTTTGTTTTGAATCCCGAACTGGAGAGTAGGAATTACGTTTGACGTATTCGGGAGGGCTTAGTTATGGCAAGCAAGAGTCGAAATGACAAACCCTTAAGTCATTCTCACTTAGTTATGAAATCTGTTATTAATTATTGAGTGATATTGGATGTCTGCTCATGAACGTCTAATCTTACGATAGTTGCTACTTATACGCCATGATTTAGAACCAGACAGAAAAAGTATAAGTGTCCATAGAGACTAATTGAAAGCCTAGAAACGAATGTAAACAAACTCTTCTTCTCCTTCGGTTTCTGTGCAGGATTCCAGGTCACTTGAGGTCCCAGGAACAAAATGTATGAATAATTAAGAACTTTGATTTTTCTCCAGAACTTAAAAACAAAGACCGGAAGCAAGACTTAGATGCTGAAATCTAAACCCCACGGTAGAAAAGCCTATTTAAGCCTTTAAAAAAGGCTAGTCTTTGTAAGAGCCATTTATTTTTTGAGACAATATCAGCTAGCTTTCACTGCAGGCGAATATTCGATCGTTCGAAGTTGGTATCAGGGAAGGAGTAGCTGGATATAGACAAAATGCCTTCCTGTGCTCTCAAGAAGTAGTTCTTTGTGAAAGAAGGCATAATGATATTATTTAGAAATTATTATAACTTTACGTGCTACAGAGAGAGATTTGTTTAGAAATTTGATATTTACGTAAGAACAAGTTTTCAGTAAACAAAGGAATATTAAATTGTTTGTAATATATATATATATATATATATATATATATATATATATATATATATATATATATATATATATTATATACATATAATGAAGTACGATGATTAAATTTCTTCTTCTTCTTAAAGAAAAAAAGACGAAGACTTTGCATAAATCGAAGACGTCCTGAAGCCCTGATGAAAACTTGATGCATTTTGCAACGAGGCTTTGCAACGCAAAACTTGCAAGTGGAAATTTTTTTTTTTTCTTTTGGGAAAGGAGGGAGATGCAAAGTAGATTATTATTTTTTTTTCTTTTCTTTGGATGTATTTTCTTTCATTTTTATTTTTCTGGAAAGGAAGCCATTCTTTCGGTTTTGTCTGTCCGTCCGCACTTCTTTCTGTCTACATCTTTTTTCTTTTTTCTGTCCGTACTTTTTTTTTCTGCCCACACTTTTGCTGTCCACCCACAGATCTCAAAAAAATTGCAGCCTTTTAGCCTCAGTATTTTTTATTTTTATTTAAGGTTAGAAATAGCCATAATCGAGCATCTGTCAACGATATAGGCCAACCCACCACATGTCGGTGGTTAAAGTTTCATGGGCAGCGGCTCATGCAGCAATATGTCGAGACCACCGAAAGATGGATCCTTTTCTGTGGCCTTGATAATGTTATACGCTGTACAGAAAACTTGATTGAGCAGAGGAAACAATGAAGGAACGAAAATGAAAAGTGTTTTTGTAAATGTCTAGATTCTCTTAAGTTAATATGAGAGAGAGAGAGAGAGATGAGAGAGAGAGGAGAGAGAGAGAGAGAGAGAGAGAGAGAGAGAGATAATTTAGTTTAAGATACGAAAAACATTTCCTTACAAAATGATATTCCATCTTACTCGGGGCAGGCATGTGCTCAACCTATGGCCAATAGAGCCTTGCTTCACCAACGAAAAATTAAAATGAATACGCCGTTTGTTTTCTATCAGAAATTATTGTTCTATGACTGTTTAATATGCACATTATTTATTTTGTACATTTTTATTCCATCCAATATATCATAATATCCTATCCCTAATTCTTTAACTCTACGCAAAACACCTTTTTAAGTCCTTTTTAGACGTTTCCATACTTCTCTCTTACCCCTCCCCCTTATCAGAACAATAACAGCAAGAACAACAACAAAGTAGTGTGTAGGCTTACTCCTCGAGCAAGCAAAAATAAGAGAATACTACACACCTGATCGTAATGTTATTTTAGATGTGGTCTGTAAAACATAGACCAAACATTTCATATCAAAAGTCAATTTGATATATGAACAATTTCGCACGAAACACAAAAATAAAAACAGAAATAACACATTTCGCGGAATGGGTTATTTTACTCTCTTGGGAGAGAGAGAGAGAGAGAGAGAGAGAGAGAGAGAGAGAGAGAGAGAGAGAGCGAGAGAGAGAGAGAGAAGAGAACAGCAGGTACAAGAAGTAATCAAATTAGAAAGCGACAAGCAGAATGATTGTAAGCGAAGGGTCGAAGTGGAGGAGAGAAAATAACAGGAAATGGATAGATATGCTAATAAACTTATACAAAACTGACAGAAAATGACAAAAAAATAGACATATGTCCAAATCATTACAAAAAAAACAAAAAAAAACCGGGAATGAAAAAAAAATTGCCAACTATGAGTAATAGACTTAAACAAATCTAATAGAAAATGACCAAAAATGACAGTTACGCCTTACAAAATGCTGAAAAATGACATGAAACGACGGGAATGGACATATATGCTTAATAAATTTAGACAAAGCTAACAGAAATGACAATTAATTGACAGACAAACCTCATATAAAACTACTGACAATTGCCAGAGAAAACCAAAGAATGACAGAAACTGTCAGCACACGAAACAGTCGTGCTAAAATAAACTACCAAATAAAACGAATTAGATTTCCTAAAAAAAATTTCTCGTGCTTTTCTCAAACTCCCCTGTGTCGAATCTTACCAGGAGTCTCATCCAGAATTCTCGTCCACCTGGGACGTAGAGGGGAAGAGCTCTATACTCCACTAGAGCCACCTGTTGATGCTCTGTTCCTGTGTACGTGTAGGTGTGTGCATGTGTATGTGGCCTGCGTGTGTGTATGCGGTAGAGTATATGTGAGTTTTTTTTTTTTGTTTTTTTTTTTTCTTTTACTAGCGAGGAAAGGATATTCTTAATATAATGACGTTTTACATTACACTGCCCTCATAATTTTTTCCCCTCCAAGAGTGGCTATCCTCTCTCTCTCTCTCTCTCTCTCTCTCTCTCTCTCTCTCTCTCTCTCTCTCTCTCTCTCTCTCTCTCTCTCTCCTATATGGATCACCCTTTCACAACCCTGTTAGTCACAAAGTGAATCTTTCCAGGAGAAATGAATCATAAATCGTGAAAGCCATCAGATCCCCGACAAATACCTTCATAGTCTGTCCATTTCCTGTGTTTCTTTGTGTTTTTGTTTGTTTTCCGTTGCGTTGTGAAGACTCGAGCCGTGGCTTCTGGTGGGGGAAAACGGGCCAGTTAGTGCCGACGCTCTTGAGCGCTGCGATTCCGAAAAGTAGATTAATGTTTGTTTTCGGTCTCAATACCTTTCGTCTCTATCGGTTCGTTTTATTGCTCATTTCATTCGCGTAACCAAACCAACGTAGCAGATTGAAAGTGGTGTCGATTTGCGAGTGATTTCAAGGAGTAATTGAAGTGCGTAATTGGAATGCATTAGGACATTTGGTTCTTATTAATTATCAAAAGGTGGTTTTGCTCCACTTACACATTTATTTTGGGAGGACTTGTAGTCATTCTTTTACAAAACTGTTAAAGAACGGTAAAAACGGCAAAAACAATGTATAGTTTTATAAAGCTATCGACAGAAGAATTAACGGACAATTAAAATATTTTCAGTTTTACCCAGAAAAATAAGGACCTACTAACGACCCGTTTTAATATTCACTAAAACTTTATTCTTCACATATACAATTTATTTTTGGCTCATACCATTTCTTTCAAAAGGCATTTGGATAAAAACAATGAGTAATACACAAGTATGGACATGCTGTTAAGGATAATTGAAATTCTAGGTCCATTTTCTAATCTCAATGAGCTTCTCATTTTCTATTCGCATGGGGAGCTACCTTAAATCTCAAACCACCCTACGTCTTGTCGCAATAACAGTCTCCTATCCGACACGCCCCATACCCACCCACTCCATCTCATCCGACAGACTCATCCCCATTCCAATAAATCCTTGAGATTCATCCTATTCAATCCCATCCCATTAACAGGAGGGTCTCTCTCTCTCTCTCTCTCTCTCTCTCTCTCTCTTGAACCAAAATAGCACCCACTGCACTGGATGACCTCCTCATTTAACAAGGATTTTCTTCGCATATTTGGATTTTCTATGGGATTACAGTGACCAGTTCGTGTATGTGAAAGCGCAGTGATTGTGTCAGCGACCAGTGTTTTTAATAATTTGAAGTATACATTCTTATTTTTAGCTGTAAAATTTCTTGGAGTTTCCTACTGGACTCCTGTTAAATTTTTTTTCTGAGCCGCGCATGCGCACTAGGCATCTTGTGACGTCAAAGGAACTTCATAGTATTGTTTCTTTCTATCAGAATCTAATATCGTAAATTACAAAAAGTATTTATCACTTTCCTGGACACTGTCACTTATTCTTCACGCACTGTAAACATCAAATATGCCTACTAATAGCACACATTTATAGCAGGTGTAGAGACAGGGAGAGGTGGAGAAGAGAGAGACAAACCACCGTTGTCGTCGCTTTCAAACCCAACACAATAAGTTTTAAGAGGGTACAAGAAGAATGAATTGCAGGAACACTGTACTCAGCTGGGACTTGGAGGTCTATGGACTAATAAAGAAACCCTAATTGATAAACTGATCACTTATTATGGGAGTATTGAAGAAACACTTTCGCCGCCTGATGCACCCATGAGATGAAAATGAGAGACTAATCCCAAATTCGGCAGAACTACTTCCCCGGATTTGAAGCGTTGTTAGGGAAACTAAAGACAATTTTTATGTTGTGAACAATTCCCTGGCAGAGAAGGAAAAAGAAATAGAGGAGCTTAAAACTAAACTTTATTTTGCTGAAGAAACTATCAAACACTTAAAAGAGAGCCTTCAGCAACAGAATAGATCGCGCTCCCGTCAAACTCTGGCATCCACTTCGAATGAAGGAAATATATTGCTTATTGGAGATTCTGGTTTAAAAGAAGTAAAGTCTAATGACCTCAACGATAAGGCTATGATCAAAGAACCCTCCCCGAAGCAAATCTGGATCTACTAAAGTTCCTGGATTAGGGAAAAAACTGGAAATTTCACCGAAAGAAGAATGCATCATCTACTGTGGTACTCAGGACCTGCTTGACGAAGATGTAGCGTTGGAAAGAGTCCTCGATAACCTGGGCGCCATTGTAGCTGAACTCAAAGAGAAACATAATGACATTGTAGTAAAGGTTTGTGAACTTGTTCCAGCTCTAGAAGCAAGACATGATTTGAATAGTAGAATAAATCAATATAACTGTAAATTGTTAGAATGGTGTGACGGAAATGGTGTTGTTTTAATTGAGACACAAAGGTTTTTTAAGCTTGGAACAGGCGATATTGATACAAATTGCTATGAAAACCAGGATGATAAAAACTATGATTTGCTAAATAGAATTGGTGCGGTTAGGTTGCTAGATGCAATTTCATCTATATGCACAAACGACTTTCTCTGTTATAATTGGAAAGAAATCAAGTCAAATATATGTAATCTGAAAAATAGTAACTATAGGATTAATCATGTAAAGAGTAAAAGTAGCAACCCTATGATAAATCGGGAGGTAGAAGGAAGGAATAAAAATAGGTTACATAGAAATAGCTATCAACACTCAAGGAATAATACTTATCATCGAGGTAGACTTGGTTATTGTGGAGACCAAGCGCACTTTAGTAGTACAAATGCTAGACAAGGATATGATAGAACTAACAGAGAAGTTAACGACTACTATTATTCATACACCGAAACAAATGGGTATGGGTGTTACAAATGTGGTGAATTTAATCACCACCAATCCGACTGTAGGTTCGACCATAAGGTTAGGTGTTACTCATGCCATGAATATGGACACAAAAGCAAACAATGTCAGAAAAATATCCATTACTAGGACATAGGCCAAGAAGGCAGTGCCATTGAGAATGCTAAATGTAATGATTTTCTAAAAATTGTACATATAAATGCCCAATCAATACTTGGTCATATACCTGAAATACAGTTAATGCTAGAAGAACAAAAAATCGATATTTTATGTATTAGTGAGACATGGCTGTATCCTTATATAAGTGATACTTTTATTCATGTACCTGAGTATAATATATATCTCGAGGATCATGGTCGAGGTGGAGGTGTATGTTTGTTTATAAGGAATTATTTGAAAGTCACCGAGCTGAAATTTGGGATCGAAAAACAGGAGGGAGTGTAAGATAAGTGGGTCTCCGTCCAACATCGAAAAATAAACTTCCCTCTATTATTGTGGCGGGTGCGTGTACCGCCCATCCTAAAAGCTGCTGTTACCTTTTTTAACTATATTTCAGACGTCTTTAAGGAAGTAATTTTACGCAATAAGCCTATTTTCATTTACGGGGATTTTAATGATGATCTGTTAGAAAAGGAGAACAAACTGGGTAAGCTAATTAAAAACTTAAGATTTGACCAGGTTGTAGATAAACCCACACGAATCACTTCTACCTCAGTATCCCTTATCGATCTAGTCATTACAAATACTAAATATATGATAACAAAATCAGAGGTAACCCCTAGCTCAATAGCAGATCACGAGAATATTTTAACTTTGCTGAACGTTCGTAAACCGAAAAGGCAAACTATTTTTAACTTTTAGGTGCTTGAAAAAATTACTCTCAAGAAACTCTTTGCTCTCTACTTATGAATAATGTTCACATATTGAATCAAATTTTAAGTACCGATAACGTAAGTAAGCAAGTAGAAATTGTAACCAATGTTTTCACATCCTATGTAGATATGTGCGCACCTGTGGTTTACTAGAGAAGTAACTCGTCCCCCTAACCCTTTGGATTTCTGGATACTATAAAAGAGACGATAATGGTAAAGAGATCACGTTGAAAAAAAAAAAAAAAAAAAAAAAACTAAAAAAATCAAAGAGAAAATATTCAGCTTAGAGAAACTCCTAAGGAACTGAAGAAAAAGGTAAACTCGATGTTAACTGATAGTAGCAAGTAGTACTACAAACAAGAATTTAAAAATGCTAAAGGTGACATGGCTGCTACGTGAAGATTACTAATAATATGCTTTTCAATGGAATAAACAGCGATACGAATAAGCTGAATGATACCAAAGATTGGATTTGCAACGTAAAGCTGAAGAGTTTAACGAATTCTTTGCAGAAGTGGGAGGGGAGAAAGACCTTTGAAAAACACAGGAAGAACTGCATAACCTCATGCCTTTGGAAACAGACCCTATTATCCCCCACAGTAGAGTCGATAGTTTTAAATCAGGGCCAGAGGACTGCAACACAGTAATCTTAGTCATTGAAGATTTGAAAGAAACTAACGCCTTTGGATCTGATGGTATTTGTTTACGTTTCATTAGAGATGGTTTATATGTTATTGCCTTTTTTACCTTCATAATTATCAATACATCAATTGTTACTTATTCATATTCCCGACATATGGAAAATTCCCCATGTCATTCCGCTCTTCATAAGCGGGGATGCCGACGATATCTCTAATTACCGTCCCATTTCGTTGCTACCTATTCTATCGAAAGTAACTTGAAAAAATTATTGCAAATCAGTAACTGAATAGAGGAAAATAAACTAATCTCTTTTTAAGCCAACATGGATTCCGACCAAAATTGTCTACTGAAACAGCCCTGTTAAAATTATCTGACAAGATTTATGAAAATATAGACAACAAAAAAGTTTCCTTACTTTTACTACTAGATTTATCTAAGGCTTTTGATAGCGTGAATCGTGCCATATTATTGAGAAATGGTACGTTGATGAATATTTATCAGAGCTGGTTTAAGAGCTCGTACCTTGAGAGAAATGGTACTGTATCATCGAAGAAAAATATTCAATTCGGAGTACCTCAGGGATCAATTCTCGGCCCTATACTTTTCATGGTATGTTAATGATCTCGTGAGATCAATACCTGGCTGTTTTATAATTCAATATGCTGATGACACGCAAATACTAATAGAAGGTGACATTAAGGATATAGCCGACATGATTTGTAAGGCAGAAGACATTCTAAACAGAGCTAAAGATTACTTTTTGAGAAATGGCTTACTTCTAAATGAGAAAAAGACAGTTTATCATTAGTGGATCCAGGCAATATGTGTCAGATATTGGAGTTGAGGTACAGATAAATAACGACTGTGAAAAATTTAGGTGTTCATTTCGATCGGTACATGAACTTTGACTGTCACATAGACGAAATGTATAAAAGGTAATGGGATACTCTTATATACTAAATAGAGTAAAAGATCATTTTGAGTCAAGTACTCGCAAGATAGTCGTCCAGTCACTAGCTTTAAGTTTTATAAAATATTGCTTAAAAGTTTGGGGATGTACTAACAAATCACAGCTACAAAGAGTACAAAAGCTGCAGAACTTTGCAGCAAGAGTGGCTGTTGGCAACGTTAGAAAGTTTGAACATGTAACTCTACATTTAAAGGAATTGGAATGGTTGAAAATAAGAGACCAGTATACTCTTGACATGTGCACTATTGTATATAAAGCTTTAAATAATAAAATTCCAGATTGGTTATACAGTTTTCCACCAGTATCTTTATTCAGTAATGTCACTACACGCCAAAGGGATGATTTGTATGTTGCAAGACATAAAACTAGTATTGGCTCACGGTAAATCAGAGTCCGAGGTCCAGTGTTGTATAATGAACAGCCACGTGAAATAAAAGAAGCTGGCTCTGTGTCTATTTTCAAGTCAAAACTAAGGAGTTTACTTTTAACAGAGTCTTAATTGTTCTTTTAATTATTAGTACTTTGTTCTTAGATTCTAATCTGGCTTATTTTTTATCGTTTACTAACTGATACTACATTGTAGTTTTTAAATCCAAGTATCCTAATTCAAAATGGGTTCTGAGTCTGTATATATTTGCTAAGACTTATTTATTGAAAATTTTATGACTATCTGATTTTTACTACATATCCTATCTTTTTAAAACTGTCTTCGTTTTTTTTTTGTATTGCCTGTACGTATTTTTATATACTTATTTATTGATAATTTATGACTATTGGATTTCTATTTGAAGCTCATTTTACCTATGACTGTCTACTTTTATACATAGTTTCAAATAGTTTCCTATGGTATTTATATTATTGCTGTTTTTACTGATTTTGATATTCTTAACCTATACCAAGTTTTATGTAAGAGTTAAATTCAAAATGTTTTATTCTGATATGGCTACTTATGTAGAATACCCAATGTACAATTGGAAATAAAGGATTATTATTATTATTATTATTATTGTACTTAGGAAGCAGACCCTCTTTCAAGCATACTTTATTAAAAGTAATGGCTACTTCAGCAGCATTACACTTGTAGAGATTCTTCTCTATTTTCCGAATAGCGGCTTTTTCCGTGCTACTTAGACAGGCTAGTAGAGCGCCTATAGAGGTCATGATCAAATACAGAGTCTAAATTGGTGTATATATTTGAATTTTACAGATAAACTATGATACCATAGTTATCAAAGTCATTAACGATTATATATATATATATATATATATATATATATATATATATCTATATATATATATATATAGATATATTATTATATATATATAAATCATTTTATAATATATATATATATATATGTCTCTCTCTCTCTCTATCTCTCTCTATCTCATCTCTCTCTCTCTCTTTCTTGAAGCAAGCGAGCTTTCGTCTGGAGCTGCCAGACATCCTCGGGCTGGGAAGCTGAGGGTGGACTGATCTTGAAGCGGTGTCCGTCCTCGTTTATATTTGGAGTTGACCGCACGGGTCTGCCCCATGCTGATCTACTATTGGCTGGTGGCGTAGGTCTTAGTTTTCATTGGTGGCTTGAACCGGGTCTCAAGCCACTTTCCACGCGTTTGATGGTTGCGATGCTGATAAGGTCCATGCAGGCCGCTTCAGACACCCTCCTTAGCGGCGCGGTTACGTCGATGGGCGTTTCGCTACGCTGCGGGACGTCACGGCTAACTTGATTATGGTTGGCTGCAGGAGTAGCTTCGTTCGGGGAGTTGTCTCGTGGAGTTGTCGTGCTCGGTGGTGTCATTGTTGTGGCAGGTCTTCTCATACTCGTAGGGAGAGAAATTCTTCCTGCGTCCGTATTTAGAGTAGGTTTCACTTGCTGGATGAGAAGCGCCTCTAGCAGGCGTAACCGACGGGCATCAGGGGCCTTCCCGATGATCTT
>NC_087223.1:1534032-1536532 GCF_015104395.2 Macrobrachium nipponense
TATGTTTATTTATTTTTTTTATTTTTATTTATTTATTTTATTGTTTATTTATTTATTTATTTATTTTTATTTATTTATTTATTTATTTTTATTGACTATTTACATTTTTTAATTTATTTATTCATTTTTTTTATTTATTTATTTATTTATTCTTATTTATTCATTTTTAATTATTTATTTATTTTCTAAAAAATTTTTATTATTATTTAATTATTTTCTTTTTATTTATTTATTCATTTTTATTTATTTATTTATTTTTATTTATTTATTTATTTGTTTTATTTATTTCTATATATTCTTTTATATTTTTATTTATTTCTATTTATTTATTTTTTTTTATTATTCATTTATTTATTTTTATTCATTTATTTATTATTGTTAATTATTAATTTATTTCTTTTATTTACTTAAATTATTTTTATTTAGTTATTTAATTTTATTGATTTATTTTTTTCATTTATTTATTTTATTTATTCATTTTTATTTTATTTATTTATTATTTATTTCAATATATTTAATTATTTTTATTTTTTTTCATTTAATTATTTATATTTATTTCTGTTTATTTATTTATTTGCATTTTCATTTTATTCATTAATTTTCATTTATTTATTGAATTTTATTTTTTTTTATTTATTCGTTTATTTTTATTCATTTATTTTTTTTTATTATTTATATATTTTTATTTATTAATTTATTTTTATTTATCTATTTGGATTTATTGATTTATTTTTTTATTTATTTTTATTTGTTTATTTATTTATTTATTTTTATTTACTTATCTATTTATTTAATTATTTTTATTATTTTTTATTTATTTTTATTTGTTTATTTATTTTTTTATTTATTTATTTTTATTCATTTATTTTTATTTATTTATTTTTAATTAATTATTTTGTTTATTTTTTTATTATTATTTATTATTTATTTTTATTTATTTATTTTTATATATTTATTTATTTTAATTTATTTGTTTTTATTTATCTTTATCTATTAATTTAATTGTTTTTATTTATTTATTTATTTTTATTTAGTGATTTATGTTTATTTATTTATTTATTTCATTTATTTATTTTTGATTTATTTATTTATTTTTATTTATTTTTTTATTTAATTATTTTTAGTTATTTATTTTTATTTATTTATTTTTATTTTCATTTATTTATAATATTTATTTCTATTTATTTATTTAGTTTTATTTTTTTATTTTATTTATTTATTTTTCTTATTTATATAACTTATTTATTTTATTTTTTTTATTTTTATTCATTTACTTATTTTTATTTATTTATTAATTTTCATTATTTAACAATTTTTGTTCATTTATATATTTATATTTATTTTTATTTATTTATTTATTTATTTTTATTCATCTATTTGATTGATTGATTTATTTATTTTTATTTATTTTTATTTTGTATATTTATTATATTTACTTTATTTATTTAGTTATTTATTATTTATTTATTTATTTATTTATTTATTTTTTTATTTATTTTATTTATTTTCATTTTTATTTATTTTTATTTATTTATTTTTAGTAATTTATTTTTATTTTTTTATTTATTTATTAATTTATTATTTTTTTATTATTTTATTTATAATTTTACTATTTATTTATTTTTTGTATATTTACTTATTTTTATTTATTTATTTATTTTATTTATTTATTTATTTATTTATTTTTATATATCTCTTTATTTTTTATTTATTTATATTTATTTATTTTCTTTATTTATTTATTTTTTTATTTTTTTATTTATTTATTTTTATTTTGTTTTGGTTATATATTTATTTATTCATTTATTTTATTTATTTATTTATTATTTATTTTTTTATTTTTATTTTATTTTATTTTTATTTTTTTACTTATGTTTAATTATTTATTAATTTATTTTTATATAGTTATTTATTTTTATTTATTTATTTATTTCATTTGTTTATTATTATTTATTTATTTTTTTATTTATTTTTTTTATTTTTTTATATTTATTATTTATTTATTTTTATTTATTTTTATTTTCATTTATTTATTTATATTTATTTCTATTTATTTATTAATTTTATTTTTATTTTTATTTTCATTTATTTATTTAATTTTTTTATTTTTGTTTATTTGTTTATTTTTATTCATTTATTTATTTTTATTTATTTATTTATTTTTATTTATTTATTCCTTTTTATTTATCTATTAATTTTTTGTTCATTTTATTTATATTTTATTTTGTTGTTTTTATTATTCATTTATTTTTATTTATTCATTTTTATTTTATACATAATTTTTTTTTCATTTATGCATTATTATTTATTTATATATTTTTATTTATTTATTTATTTTTATTTATTTATTTTCATTGATAGATATATTTATTTTTATTTATTTATTTTTATTTATTTTTATTTGTATATTTACTTATTTATTTTTATTTACTTATTTATTTATTCATTATTTTTATTTATTTATTATTTGTGTATTTATTTTTATTTATTTATTTTTGTT